>NC_073744.1:141574971-141876400 GCF_029784135.1 Toxorhynchites rutilus septentrionalis | reverse complement strand
TTTGCAAAGTCGGGGATATTTTTGTTCCCACCGAGCTGTGTTTCCCTAACACGGACTTCAAAATCAATATGCCTGGGGGAATCCGCTTTGTCAAAACATGCAATTCGGGAGTATTTTTTCCCACTGAGCTGTGTTTCCCTAACACGGACTTCGAAATTATTGTGCCTGGAGGAATTCGCTTTGCAAATACATGCAAGTCGGGGGTATTTTCTACGTAGGACTACGTCTTTCATTTCTAAACTGGGGTGTAAGTTCGAAGTTTCGAAAACGAAAGCGCTACGACGGAGAACGAGATTTTGAGCGTTAATAGCTCCTAAACAACTGAATGATTTGGTATGATAAACACTTCATTCGAAAGATAAAATGTCTACGCTTTCTATTCTTTCTTTACTTGATCCAAAAACTTTTTTCAATTGCCTTAAATTTAATTTCAAAACAGGCTATTGAAATCACACCAATCGGTATAAAAGCGAGTATCGCTCGGAAATTCACTCAGTTATGATTGCGCAACTGTTGAGGTTTTTATTTTATTTATAATGATACTACATCCCATTGAGAGATTAGATCTTCTTCACAATTTTTCGCCAATAATCCCGATCCATGGCTGCAGTTCTCCAACTCCCGGCTGCACCGATTCTTGCCAAGTCCTGCTCCACCTGGTCCAACCACCTCGCTCGCTGGGCTCCTCTCCTTCTTGTTCCTACCGGATTCGATGCGAACACCATCTTTGCAGGGCTGCTGTCCGGCAATCTTGCAACATGCCCTGCCCATCGCACTCGTCCCGCCTTGGCGACTTTCTGAATGCTGGGTTCGCCGTAGAGTTGCGCCAGTTCGTGGTTCATTCTCCTTCTCCATACTCCGCTTTCCTGTACACCACCGTATATTGTTCTGAGCACTCGGCGTTCGAAAACTCCAAGCGCTTGTGAGTCCTCTTCAAGCATCGTCCATGCTTCGTGCCCATAGAGAACAACCGGTGGAATTAGGGATTTGTACATGGTACACTTCGTACGGGGTCGGAGTTTGTTGGACCTCAAGGATTTGCGGAGCCCATAGTAGGCTCGACTTCCATTGACAATGCGTCTTCGAATTTCACGGCTGTTGTTGTTGTCAGTTGTTATCAACGAGCCAAGGTAGACAAATTCCTCTACCACCTCGAGCTCGTCGCCGTCGATCACAACACTACTACCAAGAAGAACTCTGTTGCGATCAGTCCCTCCTGCTAGCATGTATTTAGTCTTAGACGCATTGATCCCAAGCCCAATCAGCCCTGCTTCGTGTTTCAGTCGGGTATACAAGTCGGCTACCGTCGCATGTGTTCTTCCGATTATGTCCACGTCGTCGGCGAAGCAGATAAACTGACTAGACTTGTTGAAAATCGTGCCCCGCATGTTGAAGCCCGCTCTCCGCATAACACCTTCCAGCGCCACGTTGAAGAGCAGACAGGAGATTACATCGCCTTGTCGAAGTCCCCTGTGAGTCTCAAATGATTCCGACAGCTCACCTGAGATCCGCACACTGCACCGCACACCGTTCATCGTTGCCTGAAGCAGTCTTGTCAGCTTTCGGGGAAAGCCGTGTTCGTCCATGCTGTCGTCGGTCGATTGTATCATATGCGGCCTTGAAGTCGACGAAGATGTGGTGTGTAGGGACCTGATACTCGCGGCACTTTTGGAGGATCTGCCGCAGTGTAATTTTGTAGGCACCATTCAGGATTGTGATGGCACAATAGTTCCCACAATCCAACTTGTCGCCTTTTTTATAGATGGGGCAGATTACCCCGTCCTTCCACTCCTCCGGTAGCTGTTCTGTGTCCCAGATCCTGACTATCAACCGGTGCATACACTCTACAAATTTTCTCGGCCCTCCCTTGAAGAGCTCCGCTACGAGGCCATCCTTACCAGCTGCTCTGTGGTTCTTGGGCTGATTAATGGCCTTCTTAACTTCACCCATCGTCGGGGGTGGTACGTCGTCGTTGTTCATTGCACCGGTGTAGTACTCCTCAACGCCGTCTAGGTCTCCTGTCTGCGCGCTGTTCAGGTGTTCATCGTAGTGCTGCCTCCACCTTTCGATCACCTCGCGTTCGTTCGTCAAGATGCCTCCTTCCTTGTTTCTGCACATTTCGGCCCGCGGCACAAAGCCTTTGTGCGAGGCGTTTAGTTTTTTGAAGAACTTCCGCGATTCTCGAGAACGATAAAGCAGCTCCATCTCCTCACACTCTTTCTCTTCCAGGCGGCGCTTTTTTTTTCCGAAAGAGATGTGCTTGCTGCCTTCGTTTCAGTCTGTATCGTTCCACGTTTTGTCGAGTCGCTCGTTGCAGCATGGCTGCGCGTGCTGCATCCTTCTCGTTCAGGAGCGCTCGGCACTCGTCGTCAAACCATTCGTTCCGTTGTCCTCGTTGTTCATACCCGATGACGGTCTCTGCTGTGCTGCTAATTGCTGATTTTAAGGAGTTCCAGCATTCATCGAGGGGAACAGCATCCAGTTCGTCTACCCCCGGTAACGCTGCGAATATGTTGCAGCAACGTTCGGCTCCTGTATTCGTCGTAGGTGGTACCGTGGTGAGCGCTGGTGTCTTATGTTATTGACGACTGACAGTTTAGAACGCAGTTTGACCATCACCAGGTAGTGGTCTGAATCGATGTTAGCGCCACGATAGGTTCTGACGTCGATGATATCCGAGAAGTACCGACCGTCGATCAAAACGTGGTCAATTTGTGTTTCTGTTTGCTGTGGTGATCTCCAGGTGTAACGGTATTGGAGGCTGTGCTGGAAGAAGGTGCTACGTATGGCCATGTTCTTGGAGGCAGCGAAGTCGATAAGTCTTAGGCCGTTTTCGTTGGTTCGTTGATGGGCGCTGAACCTACCAATTACCGGTCTGAATTCCTCCTCCTGGCCGACCTGAGCGTCCAAATCACCGATGACGATTTTGATGTCGTGTTTTGGGTAGCGATCGTATTCACGCTCTAGCTGCGCGTAGAATTCTTCTTTATCGTCATCGGTGCAAGCTAGATGGGGGCTGTGGACGTTGATAATGCTGATATTGAAGAAGTGGCCTCTCATCCTCAATCTGCACATTCTCTCATTGATCGGCCACCAACCAATCACCCGTTTTTGCATCTCCCCCATCACGATGAAAGCTGTACCCAGCTCGTGTGTATTGCCGCAGCTCTGATAGATGGTATATCCACCATGGAACGATCGCACCATCGAACCTTTCCAGCACACCTCCTGCAGCGCTACGATGTTGAAATTGCGGGCTCTCAATATTTCCGAAAGAATTCGGGTACTCGCAAGAAAATTGAGAGACTTGCAGTTCCATGTTCCGAGTTTCCAATCTTTAGTCCGTGTTCTTTGCGTGGGTCTAGTCCGATTGTCCTGTCTCGAATTTCTTTGTGAATTTTCCTGTGCGTTTTATTTTTACGGATGGCTAGCAGGGCCTGCACCAACCCCCTGTCTCGCCGGAGGACCGTCGTGCACAGCTCTTTTTAGAGTCCCCGCTGGCACGAAGACAGTGATCAGCCGCTCCTAACATGGGGATCAGACGCTGTTTTGAGCCGCACTTCCATGGTGAACAGACGCTCGGATAGGCCCCCTTCCCTGTCAGCATACGACCAAGATCCCACCGGGGTTGGTTACCCGATCTTCACTATGGTTACTCGTACCCCAGCCGGCACCACGGGGAGGTAGGGATAGGAGTTACTGGACAGGAAGCTAAGGACCACGAATGGGGTCTATTTTATGCCTGCAGGTACGCGAAGTACCGATGGTACGCTTAGTCCAGTCATTTACCAACCAGCAACGGTTGAGGTACCATCGCTGAAACAAGTGGATGTTTCTCTAACACAGACTTCAAAACCATGGAGCCTGAGAAAACTGGTATTGCAAATTGGATGAAATCAGTGGGTACTTTTGTACTCGCTTGCGCTTTTACAAATTGTAATGTTTTCCCAACACAGACTTCAAAACCATGGAGCGTGTGGAAATTGGCATTGCAAATGAGATGCAAGCTGCGAACTTTGGCTTGGTTATTCAAGACTACGTATCCCTTCATGTCGCAACCTTACTGAACGTCTACGCATTCCGTTTGATGATTAGGCTAAATGTTGATAACTATTTGCTGCAATAACCACTACCATAATGCATGAATTGATCTAAATTGGGATTTGTTCACAATTGAATTCGTAAATTGTTTCATGCATTTCATCCACTAGTTTAATCAATAATTTAATCAACACATACAAAAGATAGCTCTGAGCAGCGGGGATATCGTATTATTGCTAAATTGCTAATTGAAAAAAAACACAAAGGGTTACTAAGCCAACGGAAGTCCTACGTCAACCTTGCGGGTTATATCATAGGTATAACCCATTCATAGTTTTTGGTGTTGAGTACTTTTGTGCTCGCTTGTCGTTGTGCAGACTGTGAGGTGCGTGGAAGAAAGATCAAATGCACAATACCCTACCCCTCGCAGCTGACAGTATAACAGTGATGTTGGTGTTATATCATAGCAGCAGTAGTAGCATACATTTCCACTTCATTTCCTCCTGCAGCAGACAACGGTGGAATAGGTAAGCCACCCTCAATATTTCCTCTCTGTATCGGGTGATTTCACTGTAGGATTATACAAACAGCATTGAGGAACCCGTGCAGTGAATATCGGAAGTTTCACACAGACCGGAATATGTTTCCCTTAAACGTACTTTTAAACTGAGAAGCCTGGGAAAATTGTCATTTCAGATGCTAGAGGTGAATGAACCTTCGCGGTTCGAGAACTACGTAAACATGAGATGTGCAATAATTTCAGAGGAAAAGGTAAAATACAATGATCGTTTGACAATTCTTCCGTTCACATATTTTGGTGGTTTTAGGCATCCTATCAAACGTAAAAGGACGTTCATCAAATTTATCTGTAACGAAGAACATAATCTATTACAAAAATTTCGATGCATTCTAAAATAATATTCGAAGTGGTAAACAAGTGGATTGTATATAATTGCGTAGTTCTACGTCGAAAATTTGCGGTCGTGTCCAACATACAACCCCTTACAATTTTTTATATTTTTCTAATTGATTTTTTTTCTTATTGCAGTTCGTTGAGCTCAAAAATCATATTGTTACTTGTGGGATGTTTATAGAATATATAATTTCGATGTTTCCTTAAACTCTGATGATTTTTTGTTATTCAATTCTGCACTTCAGAGAATCTCTCTATTCCATTATATACTTTTTTATTTCACTACTTTACTTTATTAACGTTACTTAAGGTGGGACCAGAATGCCGCGCTATGCCTCGCGTTGCGACAATTGAGCTTTGACACTTCATTTTAAATATGTGTGTTTCCATTTAGAGCCCCTGCAGACTGCAGACTGACTTGTCGACCGATAGTTCGGTCGGCTTCTTAATCAGTACGGAGAGGTATGCATGTGAGCACATTACACCGATTCAGTTGGGTCGGTTTTTGCACCAGAAGGCAAAAAAAAAATCTGCTATTCTTTCACGACTTCCCCCAAACTACTAAGCGAAACTCAATGCCGTCAGCGCTGATATGTCAATGTGTTGTTTTTAAAAACATTCAACTGATCCGTGGACACAACAAGAACAAGATTTTCATTCGAATTTTATTTTGTTATTGGTGACGCGAATACTAGATTGTGACTGCAAATCAACAGACTGCGTCGGGCGAATGTTTTAGTACAAAACGCTAGCAATGACAGCTGATGAGAAGCAACGCACAACGCGACATTCTTACCTTTACTGTTTATATTTAGCGTTGAGATTTTTGTTTCTACTGGATAACGCTGAGTTGTTAACATTCCTGTGTATATTTTCTTTTTCTCTTGTTCTTCCTCCATTTTTTTTCATTTATCGTAACTACAGAACCACTCAAAAAATGCCAGAGATGTAAAAAAAGTGGGCTTGAATATTAGTACTACGTGTTCGAATCCAATCTCTTTTACGTCTTTCATTTTTATACCGGGGTGTAAAATCAAAGTTTCCGAGACCTGACCTGACCTGACCTGACCTGACCTGACCTGAGAGATTGAGATTTTTGTTTCTACTGGATAACGCTGAGTTGTTAACATTCCTGTGTATATTTTCTTTTTCTCTTGTTCTTCCTCCATTTTTTTCATTTATCGTAACTACAGAACCACTCAAAAAATGCCAGAGATGTAAAAAGAGTGGGCTTGAATATTAGTACTACGTGTTCGAATCCAATCTCTTTTACGTCTTTCATTTTTATACCGGGGTGTAAAATCAAAGTTTCCGAGACCTGACCTGACCTGACCTGATCTGACCTGACCTGACCTGACCTGACCTGACCTGAAGGCGACCAAGAGAGTATCAGCATCGAAAAACCAAAACCACGTCAAACCGCCACACACACACATACACGCGCGCAACTCTTTTCGTTTGCTGGTTATCGAGAAGAAACCTGGAAAGAAGTGATCGTTGCTGAAAATTAATCTGCCAGTTCCCCTTGGAATTGAAAATTACATTCAAGCGAAAGAGTTTATTTTAATGTTTTCTATTCATATAATACTGCGACCACATACATTTGGTTTTGTGATTTGTCAATCAAGTGCAGTTAGCAGGAAAGCTTCTGAAGATTATTATTCACAACAAGGGTTTTTGTATCCAATACTGGATGCATAAAACTTTGTGCCTGCAACGTAACGCTCTCGTTTTCGAAGACCCCCAAATATTAATTTATTTATTCATTAAGAATGGATTTAGATTTAACTTTAAACAAATTATCTCTAAATCAACGATAGTCCTACGTCACTCTTGCGGTTATACCATAGATATAACCCACTTCCTGTTTTTTGAGTGGTTCTGTAGTCAAGAAAGATTTATAACTGAGTGAGTACCCTTGCCTAATTTAACTCTATGTAATGAAATGCTTCACAGCCTTACATTCTTTGTCAAATAATCACACCCCGTATTTCTTTTAAATTGAAGGATTTCTTTGAAAAGACAATCTTTGCCACGGTCTAAACATTTTCGATCAATACTTATTGAAAATGGGAAAGAAAACGCGTTCCAAAATGTTATGAAATAATTGAATATTTGCCGCAGCACAATAACGAGCTTCGTTCCGTGCCGAGGCAGACATTTCGTTGTCTGTGCTATCTCCAATCATGCTTGATATCCCGAATAACAGGAAAAAATCTTTGATCAGCTTCCTCGGCTCTCCACTCATCCATAACTGCACTGAAAAGGACGGCTCAAGAGTCAATTAATTAGCACCAGGACAACGATTAGCATGCCCCTCTCTATCAGCCCTTATTATGTAAAAATAATTGCTTTCCACCTGGTTGTTGGCTCAAAAGGGCATGTTGAATGTCTCCCTCCACCGCCCCATATGGACAATGCCGAGCCGCACATCAAAGGACCTTTTCAAATTCGCAACACTTTGGCGGCCGACACACATATGGTTTGAGGGGTTTTTGCTCTTCAGCTTGCAGTCACGCAGCCGTTATTAATCTACTCTGAGGCCACCGCCGCCCACTGCTCCACCGTGGTCGTGGCCGCTCCCAATGTTTCTTTTGACCAGGGAGTGTGAATGAGCGAAACGGGGACCTACCCCTTTTTCGTCTTTCGCTGGAGAGTGCGTTCGCTCGCTATGATAAATGAACCGAGCGCCGGAAAAGGCGGCAAACGACGGGTGTCGGACTAATTAATACGAAATTCACTAATGAAATATTATTTTCACTTAGTGGGAATGTTGGCGGTCATCAATTTTCTGGGCAGATGCCAACCTCGTCTCGCTCGACATTTTGAGGCTGATTGTTTCAACCTTTGGTTGGGCGGGAATAAAAAGAGGACCCGCGCGATCATTATCTAAATATTTGTTTAACGTGACTCTCCTTCGTGCGCAATTTTTGGGCAAGGGAAATGAGCCACTATCATTCCAGTTCGATATAGACAACATGATCGATACCGAAACGCCGACGCTTGAAAACGCATTATTGTATGCAAATATGTGCTTTTCTGTAAAATTATTTGTACTACTGAGTGGTACTGATGCCGGTAGGCTGTAGCTGTCTCTCACTCCCGGTCTTGCTTCTGCTGGTTTGTTTATTTATTTTAAACATTACCGTTACATTACATTCGGAAGCTTATTTCCGATAACAGCAAGTTTTGGGGAATTGGGCTAAATTTAGAACATTGCTCGAAATGTTTATCCAAAGATGAATTTGTAGAATTTTAGCATTGTTCACTGAAGCATGTTGGATATTATACAACAGGTGGATGCGTAGGATTGCTTACTGGTCTGGAAAAATGATTTTGGAGAATTTTCACCAGCCAGACAAGGTAATCTTCGTTTGGTTTAAAACACACACACAAAAACACATCTGGGCACAATTTAGGGCACTTCTCGTTCCACACATTTCAGCGCACATATTTTAAAGGTCGTTACAACAGCCTTCCGTAATTGAGCGTATTCCCACTTTTTTCCTGAGATATTAATCGCAATAAACGACACAACGAAGCACGCGATGCGTCGCCATTTATGAAGATTTATAGGTCATTATTACCTTCCTCGGCTCGTTGTGCTCAGGATTCGTCGGTGATGTTTTTCCGAGGGAGAGGTGCGACGGATTGGCGCACAGAATGGCACACGTGGGCCACCATTACTGGTCGCTGTAACGATGGCACCACTCTCTAATTTTCGAACGGTTTCCTAGTTCCGTCCGATTCACTTCCGGCACCGGTGAACGGGACATCGCAGGGATTTTTTTTCGCATTTTGTGTTGGGGAAAGAGGCAATATTTAATTATGGCACACCGGGGGAGATAAAACATGCCAAAACCGTAAGAGACGGACATAAAAATGTACTCTGAATATATTTACAGCCAAAGTGGGGGGGGACATATTATCGCATCGTAGGCCTCCGCAATGATGGCATAAATCCAGTACACCGAGAATGCTTGCAGAATCTCTTTGAACGAATATGAGAGCAAAAATGCACCGAGAGAAAGCCCCCAATATGAGATGCGTGATGAAAATCATTTTTGAGGTCTTCGATAACGGCAATTGTAATTTTTTGTGAATTATTGATGGGGAACGCCATCGAAATCGAGCAATTCCAAACGAAATCGACAAATGACAAAACATGAGTATTTTTGAATTCGAATGAAAGTTTGGGTTGGAGGAAATATGAACTTTCCACAGCAATTCGGAGTTTTCTGACTCATGTGTCACTTTTCAATAGGGCGTATCAATTTTAGTAAGAGGAATCTTTGATAATTTATATCTCAAAAACTATGAGTCGTACCAAAATGGTGTCTTAGAAAGAGTTATAGAGTAGGGGTAGTTGGGGCAAATTGGTCATGCGGGGCAAGGTGGTCACCTGCCTGTTTGAAGAATCTAATGACTTTTGAGTCACCCTGTACTTCAGTAGAACTGTCGCATGTCAAAATATAAACAAAAACAGAAATTGCTCTCTCGATAGCCATTCGGCCGTAGTTCTGTGTGCATGGTATCTAAGGAATTTCTCGTGAAATTTAGTTTATTCAATCTGATATGTTGGACAAATCACCAGTTTGGACCAGGGTTGCCATAATAAAATCTGTGTTTTCGGTCTGAAAAAATCTTTTTATCTTAGTTTTTTTTCGAAAAATCTGTATTGAAATCTGTACTAAATTTATAAGTCCAATTTTGAAGCATGATGTTAGCACCATTGATTGGCATAGTTATTATTGATTAGACGATGCTGATGGTGTCCACGTAAAGCCACACAAAAATGTAATGGTTGTAATAAAAAATTGTAAGTGGTTGTATCTAGGACACGACCGCATATTTTCGACGTAGAACTAAGCAACTCTATTATGCAATCCACTTGTTTACCACTTCGAATATCATTTTAGAATGCATCGAAATTTTTGTAATAGATTATGTTCTTCGTTACAAATAAATTTGATGAACGTCCATTTACGTTTGATATTATGCTAAGGACTACCAACAAATGTGAACGGAAGAATTTTCAAACGATCATTGTATTTTACATTTTCCTCTGAAATTATTGCACATCTCATGTTTACGTAGTTCTCGTACTGCGAAAGTTCATTTTACCTCTAGTATCTGAAATGACGATTTTTCCAGGCTTCCCACTTTAAAAGTACGATTTAGGGAAACATATTCCGGTCTGCACAACGACAAGCGAGTACAACAGTACTCAACACCAAATAATACCCCCGGCTTGCATGTATTTGCAAAGCGGATTCCCCCATGCATCTTAATTTCGATGCCCGTGTTTGGGAAACACAGCTCAGTGTGTAAAAATACCCCCGACTTACATGTTTCGACAAAGCGGATTCCCCCAGGCACATTAATTTTGAAGTCCGTGTTAGGGAAACACAGATCTCCGGGAACAAAAATACTCCTGACTTGCATATATATTTGCAAAGTGGATTTCCAAAGCTACATCGGTTTTGAAGTCTGTGTTGGGGAAATCGTAAATCGGGCCAATCAAAACTTGGCAGTTAGGGCGTTTAGATAACGCTTGACATTTTACATTTATTCAATTATTCATCTCATGAAAAATAACATTTTATTAATTGTGATAGACGCGTAGAAATATTTTCTATCAATTGATGCAAACATTTTCCGATCTGTTAGAAAATGTTCGAGTTATAAGCATTCAAAATACAGTAAGGGTTAGCACACAAATTGGAAGAAAAAATGTATGGGAAAAAATGAAGTTCTTCCAGTTTTCATGAATTTAAACTGTTTGGAGATAAGCGAATTGTAATGCATATCAAACAAATCTTGGAGAATTTCCAATTCGATTGGTATGCAAATCATGAGAATTCGTTCATAGTGAAAATAGTTATTAACGTTAACTTTATTTCATAAAAACGCGACCTGTTTTCTGATTTAGCACCCTTCCTGGAAGACGTAGTTCCACGTCAAAAAACATCTCTGATATCGAGATATGTTATGTAAAAAATCCTCAGCTTTCAAAAAAAAATATTTAAAAAAATAGCGCCCTCTGGTCCAAAGCATGATTGAGAAACTTTCCAAGACACTATTTCGGTACGCCCTTTTCAAAAGTTACGCTTGAGTAAAAAAATTCCCAATCGCTGTGGAAAACTCATATTTTCCCAACCCAAACGGAATGCAAACTTTCATTCGAATCAAAAATACAAGTTTTTTAGGTCTGCATTTTTAGAACGATTTCATTTGGAATTACTTATATATATACAGTATAAGAAATGTTTCTTGGTGGTATTTTGAAGAGCATATTTGACTCTACATAAAGTGGAATTTTCAAAACTGTGTTATTTTTAGTATTTGAGTGAACTATAATTGAAATTATGAGTTTTCGGGTGAAATATCATCAATAACTTTGAGTAGGATTCAGATATTGACAAGCATAATGTTATAATCGAATTCGTCAGTCCATAGTTTACATAAAATTATTAATCAAATTAATAAGAAAGTGAAACTTTTTCATAATTTTGAAAACCATAGTACACAGTGTAGGTTTTCTCATTTTAGCTCTGCTCACGCGATATGCGATTCATAATTCATAATGTTCAAACTACTAAACCGATTCAGATGATCGACATATCAAAGTGAAGTTTTCTTTGAAAAAATACTACACCTGCAAAAAAAAAAGATTTTGTGTTCGTAGTTATTGATTGTATCTGTTTAAATGGTTTAGAGATAGAAGACGTTATACTTTTTAATGTTTTTTGTTTGTGGCTTACCATTTTTGAGTTATGATTTTTTAAAGATAACATCTTTCTAGAACTCGTTTAATATTCCCATGCGACTAGGCTAGACTAACATTTAATAATAAAATGAACCTAATTCAAAAAGAATTCTCGCGTAATTTTTGAAAAAGTTCAATGTAACATTTTCGTCAACTCGAGGAAAACGAAGTTGAAGACCTGGACATTATTCCGCGAATTGTCTTAAAAGGTATTGATCTTTATCACTACTTTCACCACTGGCAGTCAGTAATAGCTCTGAAAAACCAATCGTAACTGTTGTTCCGTGATTTGAGCTTAAAGTTAAAGCCTCGGAGCGAAAGATGTTACATTGGACGTTTTGACTGACTGTGTTTGCACATTGGACATATTACGTTGCACGATTAGAATTTGACTAAACGACAATCCAGATATCAGCATATCGTTCTAAAGACAGATTATTATTGTAATCACTCGTTGGATTGCACTGAAATCGATAGCAGCACCTGAATGAAAAAAAAACTCAAAACGATCGAAGTACGACTTCGTGTAGTTTTGACTGCTTCGTTACTTTGAACGTTTCGAGCGTCGGAAGAAAGTGGCGTCCGAAGTAACAGCCGTGTGTTTAAAATCCAAATCTGTACATTGGATATTGTTTGCATCGGCGATAAAAGGATTAAGAAGATAGATACGTGAACGATTGTTTTTGTAATGTATTCAATAATTGAAAACTAATAGCGTGCATCCATTAACTCACTTTTTTACATTTGTTACGTAGGACCTTTTCAAAAGTTACGCGAGAATTGTTCTGAACAATCAGAGTCCTACGTCAAGCTTCCGTACGGATCTATCGAACCCTTCTAGCGTTCGTGATGAAGCAATGAAGCGTGCGAGGGCAAGAATGAATCATCAATCAATCATCTTCAACTGTTTCTACAAAACCATCCATCGGTCCTTTGGAGGCACCCAAAACTTTATTTGAAATCTTTCAACGCATTCTAAAGTAACATTCGATGTAATAAAAAGCAAATAGATTTTTATAACTTTTCGTCAGGTGAGAGATTTTGTCAAGTGTTGAGGATGTTCGGATTTATTAATGAACTTCTCGAATCGATCATTTAACTTTTCGTGCATTGTTAAAAGTGGCATCAAAGTACAGCGTATTTCGAGTCAGATGCAATGGAGCTGTGTTCTTGGGTGAAAACTGAAGATGAAAATTAGTTGCACGACTATTTGTTGTCCCGCTCCGCCCCCTCTAGCACACTACCGATTCGGTTACGGATTTTCCGTTGCCGTTATGCAAAAGGTGCTGAATAGTACAATGATGCTTCTGAATCCGGACGCTTTTTTTATCCGGACACTTTTTCATCACATTCAATATTATGCCAAAACTATGACATTTTTTGCATGCTGAATTAATGTGACTGATAGTTACTATTGTATTAATTTAGTTTAGTGTCAAACATAGTACCTAGCTGTTAACAAAAAAATGTAAAAAATCAAAAATCAATGTGAATTTCATAAACCCATGTCCGGAATAAAATACACATTCAGAAAATGCTTTTAAATCCGGACGGTCAGAAGTTGACGATTAAATTTCTCATTGAAGGAGTTGCATAAGGGTATGTTAGAAGCAGGGTTGCCAACTATAATTTTAAAAAATCAGGAAGAATAAAAATAAAAATCGGGATAAATCAGGATAACTCATAACGGGTTGTCCGAAAAGTTAATGTCGATTTTTGGGAAAACAAAAACATAATTGTCAATCAAAGCATTATAATTTAATTTTATATTAATAGTTCTGTTTCATAATATTTCGCCATCTTTCACACAGCTTGAATATCCTATCCTCCCAGAATATGTTTGCTTCCTCGTCGAAAACTACTGCGAGCCATACATGTGAGAAACAGGTTGCTTGGTAGTAGCTCATAATACAGAATCCATTCCAAATCCCACCAGAAACAGAGTATATCTTTCTCCGGGCGAAGGAGGAATATGAAAAAGAATTAATAAGCATCGTATAAATCCTCGCATAAGCGGAAATGCTAGTGTTTCGACTGATCTTTTGATCGTTTATATTTTTTTCCGAAAAACCTACAGCAACACTACAGTCAATTGCAGAGAAATCAATATTCAGATTTTCACTGAATTCATCGTCTATGCTTTGGAAAGAATCTTTACTCAACAATTGAGGAAAGCATATCAGCAGTGGAAGACTTGTTGAATTTTTCTCATTTTTTATGATATTTAGTACGGTTATAGATATATTTACCATAGTTCCATCATTAAAGATGATTTGAACTTTGAATCAGACGAGCAAATTACATATAAAATTTGTTTATATTGACTATGGATTTGAAAGTTTTCTCTTGAGTAATTTTACACTCTGAAACGTATTCCTACATTAATAACTCTGGAGATACACCTACATACATATTAACCTAAACTGATCAAATGTCCCGCGTAAGGTTCCGTCTCGCGAAACGTCCCGCATTTGGCAAAAGAAACGAAAATGTCCCGCGATATCAATATATTTCAATATCACAATTTGATCATGTTGATTTTCTTTAATGGATGCACCTCAAAAAAAAACTTTTATTTGGCAGACAGTTCAAGAGCGCTTCTAAAGCATCCAAAGATTAATACGTTAAGCTGGTTTCATCTCACCGACATTGGGCTTTTTGTTTAGAGAGTGTCAACTGGAAGCGACAACAACAATATTGGAATATAATAAAAAAAATATTTTAAAATAAATAATTTTTAATTTTTATAAAAGTCCCCTATTGATCCGCAGGGACCAACTTGAGTCAGACAAAAAGTTCAACTTTGGTCCCCTAGCTCGGTCAGGGCTTAATGTTTGAAATAAGTCGGAAGAATTAGGGTATACTCGACAGGAAGAGGCCGAGTTGTTTGATGAAGTATTGTAAATGAAGCGCTGGGCGGTCTTACGGAAGTTGGCCGGAACCTGAACCATGGCCGATGAAAAGATGTATATCGGCGTGTTATTTTACCTTTTCGTGGCTTTGGTGGCCGTCTGTCTCTCTATTTTGGCCATTCGCCCAAAAGTTTTCTATTGGTCGCAGCTGGGGAATGTTGGGAAGGTTGGTGGTCTTCGCGACAATGTTTATCTCTAGCCGATCCATCCTCCAGTGATCTTTTGGCATAAAAGGTTGATTCTAGGTTCGGCATAAAGACCACAAAACTTTCCCAACTCCGGCAAGTACTTCGTACTATATATCTCCCCGTTCCTTATGACTCGAAAGAAGAGCGGCTTGGACATTCCCTTCACGTCTGTCAGAGAAGGACCTTCTTCGAGAACTTGATGTGGATGATATATTCGACGTCATCGCTTACCTGGGGAACATAAAGTACCCGGTCCCCTGCCATTCGTTGAATTCTAGCATCAAGTACGTCTCGTCTTTCATTATGAGCACGAAAAAAGTTTTTCACTTCTTTCGCCGGAGAGAAGTTTTTCACCAGCACCTCAAGCTACTCCTTCTAAGTTATTGCCTGCTGCTCAGATACAGCCGGTCTCGTCTGACGCTTCCGCATAAAAAAGTCCATTTTGGCCAGATTCTTCTCCACCGTTTGGCCGGTTGCTTCGATCTCCCGGCTTAAGGGGCGGCAAAGAGATGATATTGTAAATACCAGATCGGCTATATCCTGCGGACACAAAGTGCCTCAGGATGTCCAACTTCTTCACTGTGAGGTGGAGCTTACAGTATGAAGAAATCATTAAGTTACTTGACAGTGCTGCTGCATAAACGTAAGATTTAAGGAAAACTTTTTCCCATAAATTATCTTTCATCGCCATCCGAAATTGGTCCATTTTTTGAATGCATACATTAACATTAAAATCGATGAAAAATGAATTGGAGCTTTCGAGCATTCCATTCGGTAATTTGAAGAAAATTGTAGAATTTGAATCGGGCTTGCCAGGCGTAAATGCTCTGATTGAGCGAGTGATTTTCGGGCGTAAACAAAATCTAAACCACCGAAAAATCACAACAGAGTGCCGATACTCAGAAAGAAATAATACTGATTTAGACTCGCTAAACTATGGTTTATGTTCACATAACGTATATACATAACGTTTTGTTTTTTGTGTCCCGCGTTTGACCTCTGACCATCTGATCACTTTATATTAACCTCAAGAAAACAATGTTGTTTCTCAAACTTAAGGTGAAGGTGGAAGCTAGCCACAAATGGCTGCTACAATGGCGCTCATTTCTTTCATCTCCCTCCCTCACCCCTCGCCAGAAAATCAATAATTTTGCGAAACAGTGTGAAGAAAATGATCGTTTTTGCACACTTCCCATCAAGTAATTTCAACCAAACTCTAATCGATTGGTGAGAGAATCGATAAAACTCAACTCACAAGATATTAAATTTTCATCTGCTTTCGCACCGTATAGTGAAGAACGTCGGAAAACTCGAGCAAGTGCTCTGAAAGTGAGATTTTCGTTTTTCAATCTTCAGCAATGGTTTTGTTTGTATTGGTGGAAGCATCGTTATTTTTTCGACACTGATGCCAAACAACATCATCGAAACAGCTATAAAAACCACTCAATAAAATGTTATTCCGGAGTCATAGCGTCCCATGTCATGAAAATCAATAGAATAAAATTGTGTTGATATCAATACAATTATTATTTTTACGTTTAATGGGTCTATAATGTAAGTTTTAGCAACTTTAACATTGGGTAAGAAAATTGTATTGCAGAGCTCGGAACACTGCCACGGCTGCCTATGCTTTCAAAAACAGTAAACGGAAAAGTATTAAATTCAATCTAAATGCCTCGGCCAACGAAGAGAAGGGTTAAGGCTTTCCAACGTGAATATGTGAAAACAATACGATCAACGAAGGAAAATATTAAGGAATTATCAACATCGAGTTACTATGCGGAAGAACTTGTTAATACCAAAAGAGCCCCAATTCGCATGTGTTATAAATTTGCTCATGTTACGCTCGCGTATAATCAGAATCATATGCAAATGCACCTTCTATATATATTTATATTTGCAATTGTTCATCGGAACATATCGTTCATACATTTTACTTTAGTATTGAATTGTTATTTGTTTTTTTTTTCAAATGTATTCAAAGACTCGTGTCAATGAAGCGCCACACAGTCTGATAAGTGAATTGATCTATTTACGTGTGCTTTGCTCTTCTCTCACAAACACCATTACCCCATTTTTACACGAGGGTTTACCTATACTACTACAATGGCTAGCTTCCACCTTCACCTTAAGCCACGAAACAATTGAGGGTAGAAATAAAAAAAGTTATTTATTACGCATAATGTAAAAAGTACAAAAATCAGGATCATTTCTGAAAAAACAGGATAAATTGAGTGTTCGTCAGGATATCAGGGAGCGTCTGGGAAATCCTGAAAAATCAGGAAGGTTGGCATCTCTGGTTAGAAGACTTAGTATGGAGTATGAAGTGTGGAGCAAAGATTTTCGACCCGGGAAAACGCAAAACTCTTCGGTATACAGCACGGGGTTGATTATATGTCCCGTTTGGATGTACGTGGGTAACTTTGTAACTTTGTAACGCATCCGTTAACAAGTTTTACAAGAATTAATAAATAATTAATTCTCTCAAAGAATTGCAAAGAAAACAAGTATCCTGATTAAAAAGCAAAAGTGTCCGGATTTCAAAGCATGATTAAAAAAGTGTCCGGATTTAAAATCACGACACGATGAAAGAAATTTCAAATTTTGTACAAATATAACATGATTTTGTGGAATTCTGCGATTCATAACATAGATGAAGGCCTTCCAATTGTATAGGAACGCTAATTTTTCATGCTATGATATGTTAATATTTTTTAGTAGTTGAAGTTATATTCGTAAGTGCTTAAGCGTCCGAATTTCGAAGCATTACTTTATAATTTGTGTATTATTTCTTCGGAAAATGATACTGTTGAGAGATTTAATATTGCTAAGAGATATCGGGATTTGGATAATTGGATATTCAATAGGTTCAGTGTTTCAGTTTCGCTCTAGACAGCGAGCAATCAACAGTACATGTTAATGTTGAGAGTTGATTTTTCCATTTGGTCAAATTGAGTTTTTATTACTTTCAAATCGTTCGCGCTTCTAAGTGCAAGCATTCGTTCATAGACCCTTGTTAGTGATACCAAATATTTGTACTAAATAATTCATTCTTAAATTTTTATAGCTTAGTAGTTTCACCTTAACAATGCGATCGTGTCTTCGACACCGCCCTTCTAATTTTTGTTTGTTTTGTACTTTTGCAAAGTTTAGTGCATATTATCCTACAAAAATTTAAGCTCACATACCCAGATATATCTTTGAAATATTTCTAAACTCCATGTTTGTTCAAAATCAGCAAGCAGGGGAAAGTAGGTAAAGACGGACACTGCAAATACTTTTAATAAAGTGTATCAATACTTTCGAGACACACTGTTGATTTCCAGCGAGCGAACTGTCAAGCTTGTAAACAAAACAAAAATTATCTTCGCGGGTGCACCATTCGATGTAATTTTTACTCCGTAGAAAATAGCGAAAAGTTCGTGATTTTTTGTTTTTTACGTGTTCCTCCAACGGGTAAGTGTTTATTTAGTCCATCATTAACAATCCTGTGATAAATCAGAGGTTTTTCATCGCTTATAGGAAGAGCTACGGTCATTCGAAAAAAAAAGCTGCCAGTTCGGGCAAGACGGACACATTAAGGTAAGGAAAGACGGACACTAGTATTTTCCTAGGGTATTTAACAAAACTTTTTGGTTTTACTATAAAGATGCCTACAAATTACAAGCGCAAGAGTAACCGGCAGTCATGGACCGCTCAGCAGTTGGAACAAGCCATTAAGGCTGTAAAAAGTGGATCGCCGGTGAAGACAGCAGCAAGAAGTTACGCAATTCCAAGATCCACACTTGATTCGCCACCTCACAAGTCCAACTGTATCAACTCGGCTAGGACCTCTTGATTCCGTATTCAATTCTCAACAAGAAGAGGAGCTGGTTCAACATCTGTTGGATTTGGAAAAGAGGTTCTATGGAATAACGATGACTAATGTTCGAAAGCTTGCTTTTGATCTGGCTGAAAAAAATGGATTGCCACACCCGTTCAACAAGTCTACCAAGATGGCTGGAAAAGCTTGGCTAAGCAATTTTCTGAAACGAAATCCCAAATTGTCGTTCCGTAAACCTGAAGCTACCTCTGCCGCCCGAGCCAGAGGCTCCAATAAGCCAGCAGTATCTGCGTTTTACGATTTGCTGGAAGAAGCGCTGAAATATCCAAAATTGACGCCAGATCGTGTTTTGAACGCCGATGAGACTAGTGTTTGTGACGTTAGTATTTGTTTTGGCATTGTAGTTAGTTTAAAAATTAGTTTTATTTTTTATTCATTCTTTCTTACCGGTTCCTCCGAAGAAGTCTAAGGTAGCGGCATTGAAAGGCAAAAAACAGGTTGGTGGTATTACATCTGCGGAACGTGGAGAAACAGCTACGGCAGTAATGTGCATGTCCGCAACCGGACAGCTCCTTCCGCCATTCTTCATTTTTCTTCGCATGCGGATGCACGAAGCTTTGAAGAAAGGGGAATCACGTGGAAGCAAATTTGCCTGTAATGCATCGGGTTACATGACGGTCGAAATATTCAATGAGTGGTTCGATCACTTTTTGGAGCATGTAAATCCTTCTGAAGACAGTCCTGACTTGCTCATAATTGATGGCCACTCGTCGCACACGAAGAACCTAGCTTTTACCGAGAAAGCTAGAGCTAACTTTGTTAAGGTTCTAGTTTTACCACCTCACACTAGCAACAAACTTCAACCGCTTGATGTATCCTTTATGGCACCTTTCAAGACGTACTACGCATAGGAAGTAGAGCGTTTCCTACAACAGAATCCAGGTAAAGTCGTCAGCCAATATGACGTTGCCGAGCTCATGAAACCTGCATTCATCAAGGCGGCTACTACGGAAATTGCTGAGAATGGGTTCGAAAAAACAGGAATTTGGCCATTTGATCGCAATATTTTTTCCGATGATGACTTTGCCCCGGCCACGGTGACTGATCAACCCGATCCTGAGATTCTTCATGAAGAAGAGACGTTTCGATGCATCTTGAAGGTGCGTTTAGTCAATCGACCGTAAATCGCATTTCCTGTGAGGATAAAGAAGTTCAAGTGCTTCCCGAAAACATCATGGCTGATTTCGCAGAACCGAACAGCATCTCCACGGCCAATAACCCGGTGTTTGAAATATCTCCGTCGATCATACTTCCGTTACCGAAAATGGTCACCCGAGAGTCACGAAGAGAAAACGCCAAGCAGAAAAGGCAGCTGACATAACGTCTGCTCAATACGCTGACACTTAGAAGAAGGCGAAAGCATCGAAAGACATTAAACCCATCAAAAAAGAACAAAAACAACGCCCTTCGAAGAAGCCTAAGTAAAATAAGGGCAAAAGGGACACCTCATCTGATAATCTATGCGAGAAATGCGGAAGCCATTTTTCTGATTCGGATTTCGGGACAGGTTGGACAATATGGTGAACATTTTCTTTCACTACACCGCCCGCACTTACCCGCACGCCCGAGAGATGACGAGAGTGTAATGAGAAATTCGTCATAACGTACCGACCTATCTGTTTACGTTCCAAATCGCACACCGAATCGACCCGCTCTATTTTCAGTCACGCTATATTACCTAAATGTGCGTGGCCTTCGCACCAAAACTCAGCGAACTTCACATGGCTCTCTCTATTTGCGACTACGACATCGTAGTGTTTACCGAAACTTGGCTTAACGAACTAATATTGGATACAGAGTTGACTGATGAATATGTGATATATCGTTGCGATCAGGGCTAGTTATTTTCGAAGCTAATAAATGTGATTGAATTTTATTCATACAACTCTCACTTCCACTACATTTTTGGTGGATTAATTTTAGTGTATCATTTTTTTGTGGATTAATTTTTTTGTGGATCATTTTTGGTGGATTAATTTTAGTGTATCGGGGTGAAGTGGAAACGAAATATTCTCTACGCATACAGTAACATTGATTCTTTTGTTTCGTTCCTTTCCTCTTTCGTTCTCTTACAAGTATAAAAGCAGAAGCTTTCACTGAACGATTAAAGAGACGAATGAGCTCTCAGAGTTTAAAGTCTCTCTAATTCAATACCTTCCTTCCTGAACGATTAAAACTGCTTGAGAGGGTTATATTTATTTTCATTTCGCATGTTAGAGGATGCTTGCTGCTTTCAAACGTAAGTTTTATTTTACCAAAATGGATCGTCGCGGACCGTGTTCAAAATTCTTCAATCACTTGTAAATAACATGTTTCTCTGTTATTTGGAATACATGTTTGTTACAGAAAATGTAATAAAATGAAAGACGGCACAGATCGGACTATTCCTTTCTCGAGTTTTTCACCCTCTCTAAGGGTGAAAAGAATAGTCCGATTTGAGCTGTCTTCATTTTATTATATTTCCTGTATCAAACGTGTATTCCATGTTACGAAGAAGCATGTTATTTGCAAGTACGCTGGATTCTTTTTTATGCGTTTTTTTGCGTGATATTTTTTACGCTATTCGCTCAAAATTACGCGATTTTTTTACACGATTTGCTCGAAATTACGCGATTTTCGACTAGGTCTGCGCTTTCAGCGTGCCCACGCAGAATTGCGAGCGCATACACAACGCCGGAAGCACGCGCACGCACATACCATTGGGTGCACGAACACGCACACACACGCGCAAACATGCACAAACATGTGCATAAAAACGCGAGCGCACACAAACATACAAATGGACGCACAGGTGCGCACAAACGCGCACACACAAGCACATACACGCGCACAAACGTGCACACGCACAGACGCACGCACGGAAAGAATCGAGCACGCACGTGCACACACGCACACAAACACGTGTACACGTACGCACACACACCCACACATGCCCAGGCCGTGGAGTTGCCGGCCTAGAATAGCACTTCGGGTCTTGGTCCCTGTCCCTGTCGTATGAGGCGACTTATCGGGTGACAACGCGAGTAAGGGCGCGGTAAAGCCTATTGGAGATTGCACGGGGGAAATACCGTGTACAGGAGCAACGCAAGGAGTGCCAAGCACATCAGGATCGACGCCAGTAAGATCCTGATTACGACATACTGGTTACGACATGGAAAATGGACACGTTACGGAAACGATTTCAACACGATGCAGAAGGCTGACAGTCGTACTATCCTGTTCCCTGAGTAAGGAAGAGTGACACCTTCCTGAAACGGCGTGTGGGCTAATAGTGCGATTGCCCTCGTCCCGGTAATAACTTGGCAAGTCTTCGGGTACGTTCGATGCTCGTCTAGGCTCAGGCACTAGGTACTAGGCGTCAGATGTCACATTCCTGACTTGCGCTGATCTGGCTCTGAACACGGTCCCCATGAAGGACCGTGTCAACCCCTGCATGGCCTCACTGCTTGCATAGATAACCATGGGATCACTGATAGCGACTATGTACAACGAGCGGAGATAGCGGCCCGAAGTTGGGACCCAACAGACATGAATACCTTCGAACAATTCAACAGACGAAACGACGGGAATGAAGACACACCAACAGGAGAGGCGAGCGTGTTCGCAAGGAGCGGTAAGCTCCAGAGATCACCAATTCGCAACCAGACAGCCATAGCGAATCCTACAGGACACCAACAGGATCCACAACAAGGAGAGAGTAGCCTGATACAAGTGCTAACGCATAAAGCCAACACCACCACTTCTTTAGAAGGGCTGCAGGTCGGGAGGTCAAGCTTGATGGAGGTCAAGAAAAAAGTGAATGAACTCTACGAGTTCATTAAGGACAAAAACAATGTCCATACTAAGATAAAACATTTAGTCACAAGCATCAAATCGGCCGTTACGGCTGCTGACCGTGAACAGAAGGAGATGATCACGCGAGCAGAGGTTGTCGAAAAAGCACTCGCTGAAGCAAGGGTGAAGATGTCCGTCGAGCTACAGGAGACGCCGAAGACGCCATGAAATCCACGATCGGACAAAAGGAAGAGGGATACCCCAGGGGATGAAGAAGACCTGAAGAAGGTTAAAAATGATAACCTGGGAAACAAAAAGGAAGGTGAAGGCAGTGAATGGCGCACTGTCGAAAAACAGACGGAGAAACGAAAGAAGAAAGAAGAAAAGAAGAAAGGGGTGCAGGAGACAAAAAAACCTAGGCCCCGACGCGAGCGTAGTAAGGGAGAGGCCCTGATCGTCGAGGTGAAGGAAGGAGTGACTTATGCATCACTCCTACGGAAAGTGAGGGACGATCCGGAGTTGAAAGAACTGGGAGAGAAGGTGGTGAAAACCAGGCGTACCCAGAAAGGAGAGATGCTCTTCGAGCTCAAGAGGGATCCGGCGGTCAAAAGTTCAGCCTTCAAGGAACTGGTTGCGAAGTCGCTCGGTGAGGAAGTGAAGGTGAGGGCTCTTTCCCAGGAATCAGTGGTCGAATGCAGAAATCTGGACGAAATCACGACAGACGAGGAGCTAAGGCGCGAGTTGATAGAACAGTGTAAGCTGGACAATACACCAATGACGATCCGTATGAGGAAGGCGTATGGTGGTACGCAGACGGCGTCGATACGGCTCTCAACAGTCGCAGCCAATAAGATGGTAGAAACGACCAAAATAAAAGTTGGCTGGTCGGTTTGTTCGCTGAAGATGGTGCCCCGGGTGACCAAGCGGATGGAGCGATGCTTCCAGTGCATGGGCTTTGGACATCAGGCAAGAAGCTGCACAGGCCCCGACAGGTCTGAACTGTGCAGGAGATGCGGTGAGAAAGGGCACGTTGCGAGAGACTGCACGAAGCAACCGAAATGCCTGCTCTGCAAACCAGAGAACGGCAGCGACCATGCGACAGGAAGCTTCAAGTGTCCCTCGTATAAGAAGGCGTTAGCAGAATCGCAGTAACGGAGATAATTCAGATCAATCTGAACCATTGCAACACAGCTCAGCAACTGTTGTGGCAGTCGACAACAGAGACAAAATGCGACGTTGCAATCATAGCGGAGCCGTACCGAGTACCCCGTGATAACGGCAGCTGGGCGACGGATAGTTTAGGGATTGCTGCAATACAGGTGATGGGCAGATATCCTATCCAGGAAGTGGTTGGAGGTTCACATGAAGGTTTCGTAATCGCCAAAATTAATGGAATCTTCATGTGTAGTTGCTACGCACCCCCGAGATGGACAACTGATCAATTCCACCAGATGCTAGACGCAATGACCGAGGAACTAATTGGTAGAACACCGATCGTCATTGGAGGCGACTTCAACGCCTGGGCGGTGGAGTGGGGAAGTAGATGCACCAACATCAGAGGGTACAGTCTACTGGAAGCTCTAGCAAAGCTGGAAGTAACGTTACTGAACGAAGATACCACCAGCACTTTCCGGAAAGATGGGCGCGAATCCATCATCGACGTTACTTTTTGCAGTCCGTCGCTGTTGGCGAGTACGGAGTGGAAAGTGTGCGAGTCGTATACGCACAGTGATCACCAGGCGATCCGGTACAGAATCGGTCAACGAAACCACGTGCGAGTTCGGAGGACAACAAGCTGTGAGCGGAAGTGGAAGACGAATGCTTTCGACAAGGACCTTTTCGTCGAAGCACTTCGTCTAGATAGCGGAGTTTCAGATTGGAACGCAGAAAAGTTGACAGATCTACTGGTGAGAGCATGCGACACTACCATGCCGAGGAAAGTTGCACCAAAAAATGGAAGACGTCCAGCTTACTGGTGGAACGACTCTCTCCGCAACCTTCGCGCTAGCTGTCTTCGAGCCAGAAGACGCGCTCAGAGAGCACGAAACAGTGCTGATAGAGAGGAACGTAATACGGTGTACCGAGCAGCTAGAGCCGCCTTGAAACGGGAAATTACAATGAGCAAAGTGAACTGTTTTAAGGAGCTGTGCCGAGAGGCAGATGCCAACCCATGGGGCAACGCGTATCGAGTCGTGATGGCGAAGATCAGAGGACCTGTGACGCCCGTCGAATCGTGTCCCGAGAAGCTGAAGGTCATTGTGGAGGGTTTATTTCCGATGCATGATCCTACGATATGGCCACCGACACCGTACGCCGAAATAGCTACCGAACGTTCTCAAGTTTCCAATGAAGAACTGGTAGCAGTGGCGAAGAGACTGCAGGTAAAGAAAGCGACCGGCCCCGACGGAATCCCCAACGCGGCCTTGAAAACGGCGATTCAGGCGTTCCCGGACATCTTCAGGATAGTGCTACAGAAATGCCTGGATGATGGTCACTTTCCTAAGAAATGGAAGATCCAAAAGTTAGTGTTGCTGCCAAAACCAGGAAAGCCCCCGGGGGTACCAACATCCTATAGGCCTATATGCCTGCTGGATACGCTCGGGAAACTCTTGGAAAGGATTATCCTCAACAGACTGACGAAATGTACGGAGAGTGACCATGGTCTGTCAAATATGCAGTTTGGATTCCGGAAAGGCAGGTCCACCGTTGATGCTATCCGGACAGTGGTTGAAAAAGCAGAGAAGGCATCACAGCAAAAGCGGAGGGGCGACCGACATTGTGCTATAGTAACGATCGACGTGAGGAATGCTTTCAACAGCGCTAGCTGGGAAGCCATCGCCGAGTCCCTACATCGTATGAAGGTTCCTGGGTACCTGTGCAGAATTCTAGGAAGCTACTTTCAGAACCGCGTCCTAGTCTACGAGACGAGCATGGGGCGGACAACGTTGAATATAACGGCCGGCGTACCACAAGGCTCTATCCTGGGCCCAACGCTCTGGAACGTAATGTATAACGGTGTACTGAATCTGAAGCTTCCCAAAGGCGTGAAGATCGTGGGCTTCGCGGATGATATCGCTCTCACAGTGGCAGGCGAGACACTCGAAGAGGTGAAGATGCTTGCAATCGAGTCCATCGTCTCAGTAGAGAACTGGATGCAAGCAGCGAAACTGCAGATTGCTCATAATAAAACGGAAGTATTGTTGGTGAGTAACTGCAAAGCCGTGCAGCGAGCGGAAATTACAGTCCGGGAACACGTGATACCTTCTAAGCGTAGGTTGAAATATTTGGGAGTTATGATCGACGACCGGCTGAATTTCAACAACCACGTCGACTACGTCTGCGAGAAAGCAGAGAAGTCCATTAGCGCGATAGCGAGAATAATGCCGAATAACGCAGGACCTTGCAGTAGCAAAAGGCGTCTCCTGGCTGCTGTATCCTCGTCCATACTGCGGTACGGAGCACCAGCCTGGTCTGCGACTCTCGAAACCCACCGGAATCGTAGAAAACTGGACCGTACGTTTCGGCTCATGGCGATGCGAGTTGCGAGCGCGTATAGGACGATCTCGTTGGAGGCAGTCTGCGTTATCGCCGGCATGATCCCTATTGGCATCACTCTGGCGGAAGACAGAGAGTGCTACAGACGAAAGGAAATCAGGGGTATCCGGAAAACAGCGAGAGTAGAATCACTCTTGAAGTGGCAGCAGGAATGGGACACGGCGGAGAAAGGCAGGTGGACGTATGGGCTCATACCGGTACTATCGACCAGGCTGAACAGGAAGCACGGGGAGGTGAATTTTCATCTGACACAGTTCCTGTCTGGACATGGCTGCTTCAGGCAATATTTGCACCGGTTCGGGCACGCAACGTCGCCACTCTGTCCGGAGTGTGAAGATGTGGAGGAAACACCAGAACACGTGGTATTTGTGTGTCCCAGGTTCACCGCAAGACGCGAGGGGCTGCCTGCCCTTCATGCCGGGAACATAGTAGAGAAAATGTGTCGCGATGAGGGCACCTGGAACGCTGTGAACAGTGTAATCATACACATCATGTCCGAGCTACAGCGGAAGTGGAGGGCCGACCAGCGTAGTAATAACCCCTGACCATAGAAGAGGAACAAATGCGAGGTCTGTTGCAAAGTGTAGTACCCCACGAGAGTCGTTGTGACGGAGTACGCGTTATGTTGGAGGGCACTGCCTAATCGGCGCTCCGTTGGGAAGAGAAATCCTGCGAGGGTGGCTGTGACGGGGCGCGCGTCAAGTTGGAGGGCGCTTCCTAATCGGTTCACGTCTCGACAGGTGAGAAACCCCGCGAGGGTGACTGTGGCGGGTTGCGCGTCAAGCTGGAGGGCAATTCCTAATCGGTACACGTCTCGACGGGTAAGCGGAATCTGGAGAGCAGGGTCAAGAAAATGCTGGCAATGCCTGTTGGTGGATGGAGAGAGGAACATTGCGAGGATCGTTTCGGCGGAGCGAGAGCCTAGGAGAGCATCATCAAATCGGCGGGTACCCCACGAGAGTTGCTGTGACGGAGTGCGCGTTATGTTGGAGGGCACTGCCTAATCGGCGCTCCGTTGGGAAGAGAAATCCTGCGAGGGTGGCTGTGACGGGTCGCGCGTCAAGATGGAGGGCGCTTCCTAATCGGTTCACGTCTCGACAGGTGAGAAACCCCGCGAGGGTGACAGATGTGCGTGGCGGAGTACAACGGAAACGTAAATGAGATGTATAGAGAAAAAGGGAAGGATCAACGCTAGTTAGCGTTGAAAACTCGTGAAGTGCATGAGCACAGCCGCCCCCTGAAGTAGTCGCCTAGATGTGGTCCCGGGGGGAATGAGGCTACGAGTAGAGGGCTTGGTTTTGGTGGGTGCGATCCCCACTCGACGTCTGGGTTATCCCTTCCCAGATAAGGCTGGAAGAGCGTTCCTCACCTCTATAAAAAAAACCCACACATGCCCATGCACAAAAAAACGCGCACACCTGCACACAAGCAAGAAAAAAACACGCGCAAACGCACGTACACACGCGCACAGAAACACGCAAAAATGCGCGCAAACACGCCTACACATGCCCGCGCATAAAAAAAGCGCACACCTGCATGCAAGCAAAAAAAAACACGCCCAAACGCACGCGCACACACGCACACAAACACCCAAAAAACGCGCGAACATACACAAACACCCACACAAATACACGTGCACGCACACATACAAGCACAAACACAAACATCGGGCTGTCGAATACTCGGCTATCCGGACTCGAAGCTGACCGGTATCCAGTATCCGACCAAACCACTATCCGTTTCATCACTAATTTCACACTGACAACTAGCGCCGGTAAATAATTACTCCTGCAGGCATACTACACAACCCTCACTGCACCGTTTTCATTAGTTTCAGTGAATAAGTTTCGAATGCAACAAGGAAACATTCCTTTCTATACAAACTGCCAGAATACATGGATGCTTCAAATTAATTTCCAAGTGACGATTTCTAACGTCGCTTTGGTTTGCAGAATGAAAGGAATCAACGTGAAATGAAAGGAATATGTACGAAAGAGACGAGATATGTTTCTTATTGTGCGTGAAAAGAGAATAGATATATTTTTTGCCTGCATGGTTCTGGTTCTGTTCTGAGAAGCGATAGACACATTATTGAGTGACGATGTGCTAATTGAAGTGAAATTGTCAGGCCCTGGTTGCGATCGTTCCGCTGCCACAAGTCGCTTTCGACGTGGTGGTGGAGTATTGATTGGAGTTAAACGGCACTTGCGAAGCAATGTTGTGCATGTCGATAATGTCAACCAGCTGGAACAAATCGTTGTTCGTGTTGTTGATGACAACAGGAATCTATTTGTATGTGCGATATACCTGCCTCCCAATACTGAACCGATGAATTATGAGCAACACAGTGCATGTATTCATCGTATTTGCAACCATATGAGAGATAGAGACAGGATACTGGTGTTGGGTGATTATAATTTGCCACTGCTACACTGGGGCTTCAATGAGGATATCGGAAGTTTCATACCAACCAATGCATCATCTGAACAGGAGACTACTCTGGTGGAATCGATTCTTTCAGCCGGATTACAGTAAGTAAATCACCTGACGAATGACAATGGGAGAATGTTAGACTTGGTTTTTATCAATGACATAATGTGCTGTGAAATTTTCGAACCCCCCATGCCGTTGATGAAAATAGATCGCCACCATAAGCCTTTTATTGTCAAGCTAACCGTTTTGAATATGACACGTGTGGATAGTTATGAGGAGCAATATTACGACTTCAGGCAATGTAACTTCGTTGATTTGAACGCTAAAATTTCGTCGATTGATTAGAGCGAGATTCTCACAGTGGGCACAATAGATGAAGCTGTTAGCCGGTTTCATCGAAAGCTGGATGGAATCATTCATGGGAACGTACCTTTGCGCAAAAGGTTTGTTCAACCGAAGGGTAAACAACCGTGGTGGAACAGAGATTTGGGGAATCTTCGAAATCGACTTAGGAAGGCACGAAAGCGGTATTTCCAACTGAGAGGCGATGATCAAAAGACTGTTGTGCGGGAATTAGAGCGCCAATTCAACTCTTTGAACCAAGCATGCTTTAGATCTTACATAAGCCGTGTGCAGAGTGACGTCAGGACCAAACCACAACAGCTTTGGAGACACATCAAACTACATTTATCGTCCAATGGAATTCCTCAGAACGTTTTCTACAAAGGCAGTACATCGTCATCATCAGTTGACTCAGCTAACTTATTCTCGTCCTTCTTTCGAAGTGTGTTAAGTAATAACTCACCACCTTTGTCTGAACGGTACTTGAGTAATCTGCAGTCATATGACCTGAACTTGCGGCTTATTTCATTCACCGAAGAGGACGTCTACAGGAAGCTGAGCCGTCTCGAAGCCTCGAAGGGAGCCGGACCGAATAAGTTGCAACCTTCTTTCATCAAGGCATGCAGCTCCTCGTTGGCTTTGCCGTCTACTTTGCTTTTCAACCGTTCGCTGAGAGAAGGGCAGTTTCCCGCATTATGGAAAACTGCATCAATAATCCCTATTCATAAATCAGGTGACGTCCACGATGTGCAAAATTACAGAGGAATATCGATTCTGAGCTGCATGCCGAAAGTTTTTGAAAGTATGCTGCTGGATCTCATATACCCATCTGTCCGCTACATCATCGCAAACGAACAACATGGGTTTGTCAAAAAACGGTCTACTACATCAAATCTCATGAGCTACGTTTCTCTGCTGATTGACAAAATTGAGAAAAGGCAGCAGGTTGACGCCATTTACGTGGACTTTTCGAAAGCTTTCGATCGCGTTCCTCACGCCCTTGCTGTGGACAAATTGAAGCGATACGGGTTTCCACTTTGGCTAACCAATTGGATTAATTCGTATCTGACTGATCGTAGTGCACACGTACGAATTGGCTCGTCAGTTTCATCGCCCTTTTCTGTCACCTCTGGCGTGCCGCAGGGCAGTCACTTGGGTCCTCTGCTCTTCGTACTCTTTATTCACGATATTTGCGCTGTTCTCAAATCGCCTAAGTTGATGTATGCAGACGATCTGAAATTGTTTCGTGTGGTAACATCAAGTATGGACTGCTGTGCTCTTCAAATGGATGTAGATACTCTGCTGGGATGGTGCTCAATAAATGACATGGAGGTGAATATTAGGAAATGTCATGCGATAACATTTTCGCGACTTTGCTCACCAATCACATTTGAATATACGATGGGGTCGACCGAAGTGGAAAGAGTTGCAGCCGTCAAAGACCTGAGTATCGTTCTCGACAACAAGCTAAAATTTACGCAGCATATTGCAACGGTCACCGCTAAGGCTTTCACCGTTCTTGGGTTCATTAGACGCCACACTCAGGCATTTAGAGATGTCTATTGCCTCAAATCATTGTATGTGTCGCTCGTACGCAGTATATTGGAATACGGTGTCACTGTTTGGGCCCCATACCACGCTGTTCACATCGCTCGTCTAGAACGTGTGCAGAAAAGTTTTATCCGATATGCTCTTCGTCATCTCCCCTGGCGCAACGACCAACATCTGACCACATATGAAGAACGCTGCGCACTGATTCACTTACCGACACTGCAAAAACGACGAGAATTTCTCCAGAGACTGCTGATTTTCGACCTTCTTAACAACAATCTTGACTGTGCTGAAGTTTTGGGCAAGCTTCGAATCAACGCTCCAGGTAGAACAACCAGACAATTTGTTTTCTTCCGGCAAGCAGCACATCGTACTCTATACGGACAGAATAATCCCTTGGATGTTTGTTGCCAACGGTTCAATGAAGTGTATCATTTGTTTGAATTCGATATGTCCAGAAATGTGTTTGTTATAAGGATTCAATAATTGAATTTTAGTCTGTCCGACAATTTCTTGGCGAAGACTGAATAAATAAATAAATAAATATGCTTACAATGCCTTTCATGGTTCCACGCTGAATGCTTTACTTCTGCTGCAACTATTTGTCAGAACTGCTCTTGATTCTTCTTTTTTTCTTGTTTTTTTATTCCCACTGAAAATTGAATTAATTTAAATACTCAAATGAACTTAAACCATCGATGAATTCTTTTTAATGCTTTATAAATAAACTTTCGTTTTGAAATATTTTTAAGTGTATCATTAAACTTTACAAATGAATTATCGTCTTCCTAGGAGGTCATTTAAAATATGCGTGGACATATTGTTGGCTATTTCAGATCCTTTTCCTTCCTTTGCGAGGACAATGGCCCGCAAAAATCCAGAAATTTTTGCATGGAGTGTATGTATTTGACCTCGTCTGTCGTTCCCTTCCAATGATGAAACTGTCCACGAACAACATGAGTAGCCTTTCGAATCGTAGCGTAATTCAAGAACACTCCCCAATGCTGAAAACACTAAAATACGTACAAAAACTTTTCCGTAAGTGTCCCTCTTTCCCACCTTAGTGTCCGTCTTACCCATTCCAGATGTCCGTCTTTCCCGACCATGTGAAGAAATAGTATTTCGATGCATTTTTTTCAATGACCCAGAATACATCAATGTTGGAATAAATTTACTAGTATCAACGGTAATTATGATAGAAAAGGACCTGAAGTTTCAATTTATACAACAACTGCGATCATGAAAGCTATATATGTGTAAAAATTGAGATTACACCTTAGGGTATCCGTCTTTACCTACTTTCCCCTATATCAATTTTTCACAATCAGTACAGTTCAATTCCTCAATTCGGGTACATTGAAAATCATATTTGTATTCCCGCTATAAAAAATAATCGAAACACTGGACACAGGTGCAACTTGTTCCCTTTTTCAAGTGCGGAGCTAACGATAAAAGGAAACCCTGTTTGATTTGGTTCGATTTCATTCGCCGAACTGCAGATTGCGGATGTTCTCCATCGGTCGCAATATGTGGAGTCCTTGTGGCGTGAATTTTTTGCTCGTTCAACCCGGCCAAATGTACCAACATCAATTGCGTTCGCCGCGGCACGGTAGCCACCTGATTTTTTTTCTTCCTTAGTTGAGAGCAGTCCTCTCACACTATCGGATGTAATAAATACAGCCAGATTAAACTTTATCCTTCTTTCGGGCATTCGAACATTCTGGTGGACCAACGACGACCACAACTGATGCTAGCCGGAGATGTCTTTCCCATTCGTGATGCGCCGGTGAAGATCAGGTTTGTTGGATAGTGACAGCGAACAAAAAAAAAATCGAAATAACATCCACCGTCCACTACGATACCGAAATGGGCGTGACAAACAAAAAGTGTTTCGTGCGATTCGGAATCTAGCACACAGTGGGGGTGTATTTCATAAACAATAGTACCTGAAATGCCGCTAGGATCACGAAGCTTGGTTTTTTAATCTGGGCCCTCTCACCACGTTGTAATTCTGGAGAGAGGGGAAAAAAACCAACACTCGTCGATTGAAGGCGCTTCTTTTATTTATTGCTTCAGGATTGCAGTGAGCACTTGACATTCTGCAATACCGTTCTGAATCATATTTCGGCAACTATAAAATTAATATCACAATTGATCCTTTAGCGTAACCCTTTAGTAATATCATCAGGACATTAAGCATTTCATGTTATTTCTAAAGAGTGTCCGAAATATGATTCAGAACGGTACATGTCGCTGAGTGAAAAAGTTTCAAAATCTCTTCATCCAAATTAGTATTTTTTTTTTTGGATCTTCTACCAACTCAGCTTCTCGAGTGGTGAGATTTTGTTCCTGTTCCAAAAAAAAACAGTATCATCGAGTGATAATGGAAACTGGCACAAGTGTTCTCACGTTGTTGATTCGCATCCAGCGGACCGTGACTGGTCACTGGAAGTCCTTGTTTGTCCATCAGTCGATAATAATGAGCACTAAGAGCAGATTACCCCACGCGGAATGCACCGATGCGCGTGTACACTGTGGAAGGAACTGAAAATAGAAGCATCTCGCGGACATTTTTTTGTTTTCTGTTTTGTTTTTCTCGCGAAAAATATGCTAGAGATAAGCCTTTATTCAGCCATTCCATACCAAACCGATATAGCGGTTCTCAGATTTTCCTGAAAATTGGTAGATTTGTTCAGTCTTCAGAAAACATACACTGCACTGCACTTGAGTTTAGTTTTTATCAGCGCGAGTTCCTAACAGACAAATATTCTCTCTTTGTACGAAGTGTGCCAAATTCCGAGAGCGGCGAATGAACACAGCGCAAAATTCATATACCTAACTTCGCTGTTCACTTGTGTGATGCGCGCCTCATTGCATACACACACATCAAATTCTAGCGCCCGTTTTGTCTTCACTCGTTCTAAGGGTGCTCATTAGGGTGGCAACGTACAGGGTGGCGTATGAGTCACGCAACGCTCTCTGAAGGAAAAAAAATAACGATCGCACCGCAAGTATCGAGCGTGTTGGTTCCTAAGCGGTTCAGTTGTCGACTTAGTATCGTTTTTTTATTCGAGAATAAAGATTTTGTATCTTGCGACATTTTTTATAGGAATTTTTTGACGTAGGACTACGTCTAACCGGAAGATATAGGGGGTGAAATGGAAATCTAGGCACTGAACAAGTAGGAAAAAATGCAAGATTTGGAACGCTTATAACTCGAGCATTTCTCAATAGATCGCAAAGGTTTTTGCATCAATTGATAGGAAATATATCTACGCATCTATCATAACGAATAACATCTCATTTTTCTTGAGATAAATAATTGAATAATTGTGAAATATCAAGCGTTGTCAAAATGCACTATGTGCCCATTTTTGATTGGTCCATTTTGTGCTCCTAAAATCGTACCGGCCAAAACGGGCAACCAGAGCAGCAGCGAAATAGAATGAAGCACGATTGGAAAAGAAAAAGAAAAAAATTAACGAAACATTGGTCGCAGTCTCACACATGCGTAATTCTCGAGCCAGCCAGTCAGCTTAAAAATCCCCGCTCCGCTGCTGTAACGATCATTCTCATCGAAACCGTACACCACATCGTTTCGCATCACAAAATATCAACAAACCAACACAAGCAGCTATGTCTGGACATGGCAAAGGAGCAAAAGTGAAGGGAAAGGCAAAATCCCGCTCGAACAGTGTTGATCTGGAGTTCCCCGCAAGGGTAGCTAGGCCGAGCGCGTTAGTACCAGTGCACCAGTCCACCTAGTCAGCGTTATATAGTTTCGGCCGCCGAAGTGATCGAGTTAGCTGGCAAAGCTGCTCGCGACGATAAGAAAACCCGCATTCGGAACAGAACACATTCGGTTCGGTGGACATCAAGACAACAGGCAGTTGCAGCGAGTGGCGAGTGGCAAACGCAATCGCAAAACGGCATCAGGTAGCAGAAGAAAAAAGTTTGTTCTTTATACAAACTGCTTTGGTGGCAAATCCAGAACAAGGCGGCATCGAGGGCGTTCGAAATGGTTTTTCTTCAAAACCACGAGTACTAAGTTTTCTAAATTGGAACCATTCCATAAAACAAGGCGCTTTTCAGGGCCATTAAACCTTCCAAAAAAGAGTTTAGGAAATACAGTTCAATGCTTTCTAAAACATTATCCAAAATAATAATAAAACACAAATTGATTTTTTCATAATTTGTTTGCCAGGATCTGGTGCTCCGGCACGTCGCATTGAATGTAATTTACTGTACAACATGTCACAAAGCTGGGTGGGAAGAAATTTTCCAACTGTGAAAGCTGTGGCGAGTGTCAAACGCAATCGCTAAACAGAAAGGTTTAGCCGAACAAGATGGGATATCGAGTGATAACAAAACAATAAACTCTTTAGATTGTAGATCATTTTGTGATCCTGAAAAGGACCCTTTTTAGCCTGCATGTGAATCCAACGAGCGAACAAATCGTAATGAATGTATTTTTTTGCCATCGCTCCCTTTTAACGCTCATTCATTCGTTTCGTTGGACTCGCCCCTCTGGCTGAGTCTGCCGATTTGTCTCTATTCTGTGAGTGTGTAGCGCTAGAGTATAAAACACGCGGACCCCAAAAAAATATCTTATTTTCTTTCAAACCGTAAACCCGTGTGGTTGTACGGCATCGACATCGTGGACGTAACAAAGGAGGAAAAGTTAAGGAAAAGGCAAAGTCTCACTCGAACCGTGCAGCTCTCCAGTTCCCTGTTGGTCGCATTCACTGATTGCTCCGCAAGGGTAACTAGGCCGAACGGATTGGTGCCGGAGCAGTATACCTAACAGCGATTATAGAGTTTCGGCCGTCGGAGTGCTCGAGTTGGCTTGCAAAGCTGCTCACGACAATCAGAAAACCCGCATCAAGAACAGAGCAGCTTCGGTTCGGCGCTCATCAAGGCAACAATTAGTTTCAGTGAGTGGCAAAGTGTTTCTCCGGCACGTCGCATTAAATGTAATTTACTGAACAATATGTCACAAGCTGGATGGGAAGAAATTTTCCAACTGTGAAAGCTGTGGCGAGTGGCAAACGCAATAGCTAAACAGGAAGGTTTAACCGAACAAGATGGGAATATCGAGTGATAACAAAAACACAACACCAAAGGTTCTTTTCAGAACCATCAACATATTCATAAAGAGTAAACAGTAAACTAATCCATTTTTCAGGTAGATAGGTAGGTATTCACGTAGGAGAAGAAAATAAAACAATATATTTAAAATATATATTTAACAAAAGCTGTTCCCTTTGTATAGTCCTACGTCACTCCGGTTATGTCCCCGACATTACCCACCCGTCTTTTTTTTTTGTGCAAATCGGTTGCGTGACTTATGCGCCACCCTGTATGTATGGACAAAATTTTATCATCGAGTTTAACGAACCGACCATACACATTTTGTTCATAGGCCCAAAAAAATTACTTATGCAAAGTTTCAACTCAAGCGAACATGATTTAGGGGTGCCTCGAAGTGCTCATAGTTTTTTTTATTTTTTGGCCACTCAAGCCCCGAAGGTCGATTTTCGGCCAAAAATTTTTTCAGAAGACTCAAACTTTATCGTCTGCGACATTAACAGATGAAGCCGATTGAGCTAATATTTTGCATTGGGTATTTCATCGAGTAAATCAATCGTACGAAGTTCCATATGAAAAATCGAGATGGCGCAAGTTTGAGCCTTTTCATTTAGTATTTTATCGTGTGAATCTATATTTCGCGTGAAGTTCCATATGCAAAACCAAGATGGCTATTATCATTGGCACCCTCAACCACACGTGTTTCCTTGTATCCCGAAAAAAGTGTCCCAAGGTGTCCGTTTTTAACAAAAACAATTTTTCGAGATGACAGTAGATCTTGACGTTTCAGGCAATTTTAAGACATTTGGGTAAAAAAACACCGAAAACACCAACTTAATCTGAGTACTCGACAGACAAATCACGTCCACTTCATTTTTACCACAGTAAACCCAGTAAAAAGTGAAGTTTTTTTTATAAATAATTCAGCGCCTAGTTTTTAGTTGTTCAACAGTTCAATAGAACATATAGAACTCTAAGCAATCTATACTTGCTAAGCTACGAAGTCGTTATTACTAGTTAGTTAGAATTTGGCTGACCAAACGTACCGTTTTGAACGGGACAGCACCGTTTTTTTTTTCAACCATTTTGTATTGTTTCGTATTTTTATCAATCTTTACCGTAGTTTGAGTATAAAGAGAAAACAAATATGTGTTGTTGTATTACTCGATTTTTATTTTTAATTTTGATAATTTTATTAGAATTTTTCAACATGTAAAGGGGAGTAATTTTTAACTAGTGAGGTGTTAACAGTTCTTTAAAATATAGTTGATTCACTTGAAATATAGTATGCTAAATTTATTAAAACTGTAGAAAAAACAGGAAGTGGGTTATATCTATGGTATAACCGCAAGGGTGACGTAAGACTATCGTTGATTTAGAGATCATTTGTTTGAAGTTGAATCTAAATCCATTCTGAATGAATGAATAAATGAACATTAGGGGGACTTCGAAAACGAGAGCGTTACGTTGGAGGCACAAGGTTTTATGCATCCAATATAGGATACGAAAAACCTTGTTCTGAAGAATAATCTTCAGAAGCTAACCTGCTAACTGTACTTGATTGACAAATCACAAACCCAAATGTATTATATGGATATTTTATGGATAGAAAACATTAAAATAAACTATTTCGCTTGAATGTACTTTTCAATTCCAAGGGGAACTGGCAGATTACTTTCCAGCAACGATTAGATATTTCCACATTTTCCTCGATACTGGAAGCCCACCAGTGGTTAATACTAACTCGATAACCACCTGTTAATAGTACTTGATTGAAAAATATTTGGTCACAGTGTTACATGGATAGAAAACATTCAAATAAACTCTTTCACATGAATGTATTTTTAAATTCCCAGAGGAACTGGCAGATTGTTTTCCAGCAATGATTAGATCTTTCCGGAACTTTCTCGATGCTGAATGGCATCCTAACGGAAAGAGTTCTGCGCGTGTATGTGTCGATCCTTCGCCGTCCACCTCCTCCAGCACGTTAGGCAACGATGTTGTCTTGTCGATGTCCACACGAAAAATGAATGTGTCTCACCACCAGAATATCGCTTAAGTATGCTTTTTGTGTGTGATTGAATCGAGAGAAGGTGTGGTTTACGATGGCAATTTGTAAGGCAAACTAGAGGGGAATGAACTCTCTGAGCTCGGAACTTTCGGCGACTGAGCAATAATCGATTGCGGGCGCATACAATATTGGATACGGAAATATCCTACTGATGGGGAAGAATAATCTTCTGAAGCTATCCTGTTAATTGCGATTGATTGAAAAACCACAAAACCAAATGTATTTGGTCACAGTGTTACATGGATAGAAAACATTCAATTAAACTCTTTCACATGAATATATTTTGAAAATTCCCAAAGGAACTGGCAGATTATTTTCAGTAACGATTAGATATTTCCACATTTTCCTCGATACTGGAAGCCCACCAGTGGTTAATGCCAACTCGATAACCACCTGTTAATAGCACTTGATTGAAACATATTTGGTCACAGTGTAACATGGATAGAAAACATTCAAATAAACTCTTTCACATGAATGTATTTTTAAATTCCCAGAGGAACTGGCAGATTGTTTTCCAGCAATGATTAGATCTTTCCGGAACTTTCTCGATGCTGAATGGCATCCAAACGGAAAGAATTCCGCGCGTGTATGTGTGTGTAGCGATGTCTTCCCGGGGAACCGTTTGTGACATCACTCTCCTCCTGATGGATTCCCTTCTGGCCTATGGTGCACAAACAGGCTCTTGGTGACACCGTTCATCCGCGCTTTCATGATAAACGAAGAGCTTCACCACAACAGCGACAACATGCTCCAATCGCTGTTCAATTAGAACTGAGTGGATTTCCGAGCGGCGCTCGCTTATATACCGATTGGTGATTTCAATAGCCTGTTTTTAAATCAGGTTTAAGACTATTGAAACAAGTTTTTGGATCAAAAAGTAACAAGTATAGAACGCGTAGAATTTTATCTTTCGAATGAAGTGTTCATCATACCATTTCGTTCAGTTGTTTAGGAGCTATTAACGCTCAAAATCTCGGTCTCCGGCGTAACGCTTTCGTTTTCGAAACATTGATTTTACACCCCGGTATAGAAATGAAAGACGTAGTCCTACGTCAAAAAATTTGACACTGCGTTGCAATACATTCTGAAAATTATAATTTTGGATAGTTTCCGCAAGGTTTCGAAAATTCAGAAGGGTGGTGTCCAACAGTCGACTCTCTGAATCGCAAAATATTTATTTATTTATGTTATTTGTTATTTTTGATCAGTTATGTATACTCATTTATTTATACTCAGTTGAAAACAGGCGGAGCTTACATTGTAATATTTCCTCGCTCCACGATGCCCATAGAACGATTGCTACATTTGATTCGCAATGGAATATTGTATCTCACATACGAGGTCCGTTCAAAAAGTAACGCGACTTTCGAATTTACGCGGGTTACGTATATTCAATTCTAGATTTTTTGTGGCATCATGGAGGTACTCATGTCTCTCACTTATGCTAACAAGTGCGGCTATTTTGAATGTTCAGTTAATTTTTGACAGCTACTTTCCTTGCACGCGTTTTGGTTCATCTTCGATTTTTGCCTTTTGCAAAAACGGATCTAATTTTTTATTTTCTGAGTGTTTAATCAACCCATTTCCTTTTCGTTTTAAACCCAACGGAACACGATGCTGCATGCCTCAATGCGAATTTCAAATGTGCTAACAGCACCCAATACCATATGTAGAGCATATGTGAAATCACTTTCTCGAATATTTCTTCATTTTTCCAATTTTGCTCGTCGCATGAACTTTCCATGGGAGAAAAAAGACGGGTGGGTAATGTCGGGGACATAACCGGAGTGACGTAGGACTATACAAAGGGGACAGCTTTTGCTAAATATATATTTTAAATATATTGTTTTATTTTCTTCTCCTACGTGAATACCTACCTATCTACCTGAAAAATGGATTAGTTTACTGTTTACTCTTTATGAACATGTTGGGGTTCTGAAAAGAACCTTTGGTGTTGTGTTTTTACGTTTTTTTTACAAACTTGATTCTTGATTTTTTTTCTGAAGGCTTTGTACTTATTAAATGTTCAACGCCGGGCATCTTTCGGCGTATGCACATATCGTACATTCAAAATTATGGCTGTGATAGGGAATGCAAAGGTGGTCATCAGCTCATTCACTATCATATATTTCACTAATGAGCACATTACCGTACCTTAAACTGTGGTTTCGGAGACGAATGAATTGTAAGATTTGTAGTCTCCGCAAACAATGTAAATAAAAATGTAAAAGAACTGAGGTTTTGGAGACGAACTCTACGATCTGTCGAGAAATAAACGAGCTATAAGCGTTCTGAAAAACCAACAGTAAATACAGGGACGGATGACCTTCGGATTGAAGTCGTTTAAAATAAGAACAGAGCAGCAGCAAATACATAGCTCATCATGTTGATCCTTAGTTATTTTTCTATACAATGCAGATGTAACGTCAGTCAATTTTCAACATCAGTTATCAACCAAAGAAAGCAGTTCTTGCAACCGAGAAAATTCGTTAATGCCATCCTGCATACAATGTGTTGTAATTTGAAGCCATTTTTAATTCGGGAACCATGCATGGGTTTGTGAAAACTGAATGATCAATTTAAAAGACCCCAACCACCAATAAGTTCAAAAACAAGCATAAACTAAATAATTCAGTTCATATTATATGTCATATTATGTCACTTTAGAATGTATTGGAATTGTGAAAAACTATTAATAACTCTTGTTTGAAAGGTTTAATGGCCCTGAAAAGCGCCGTGTTTTACGGTGGCTGGTTTTGCCACCAAAGCAGTCTGTATAAACAAACTTTTTCCTTCTTCTACCTGCTGCCGTTTTGCGATTGCGTTTGCCACTCGCTGAAACTAGTTGTTGCCACCGAACCGAATGTGCTCTGTTCTGTAGGTGGGTTTTCATATTGTCGTGAGCAGCTTTGTAAACCATCTCGAGCACTCCGGCGGCCGAAATTCTAAAACCGCTATTATGTATACTGGTGCTCCAGCACCAATCCGTTAAAAGGCAGCGATGGCAGAAAAATACATTCATTACGATTTGTTCGCTCGTTGGATTCACATGCAGGCTAAAAAGGGTCCTTTTCAGGATCACAAAATTATCTTTAATCTAAAGAGTTTATTGTTTTGTTATCACTCGATATCCCCATCTTGTTCGGCTAAACCTTCCTGTTTAACGATTGCGTTTGCCACTCGCCACAGCTTTCACAGTTGGAAAATTTCTTCCCATCCAGCTCGTGACATGTTGTACAGTAAATTATATTCAATGCGACGTGCCGAAGAACCACTCAGTGTCGCATTGGAGCCGATTTTAACCTGTAATTGAACATTTGCGATGACAGTGGTACAGTGTCGATTTTCAATGTGGGGTCATAATTTGGACCCCGAACTCTATGTTTACAAAAATGTCCAACTAAATATGACGCATTACATGACCGTCCAATTAGCTAAATGTCGAACTAAATGTAAATTACTGTACTTTCAATCTGGAAACAATTTAAGAATTGGTGAAAATTGAATAATCGGGAAAGTCCCCAACCATCAATAAGCTCAGAACAACTGCCAAATTCTCATACTCATCATATCCTGGAAAACAGGATTATGAAAAAAATCAATTTGTGTTATTATTATTTTGGATATTGTTTTAGAAAGCATTGAACTGTATTTTGTAAACTCTTTTTTGAAAGGTTTAATGGCCCTGATAAGCGCCGTGTTTTATGGAATGGTTCCAATTTAGAAAACTTAGTATTCGTGGTTTTGAAAAAACCATTTCGAACGCCCTCGATGCCGCCTTGTTCTGGATTTGCCACCAAAGCAGTTTGTATAAAAAACAAACTTTTTTCTTCTGCTACCTGCTGCCGTTTTGCGATTGCGTTTGCGTCTGCCTGTTGTTGTCTTGATGTCCACCGAACCAAAGCGCGAGCAGTTTTGCCAGCCAACTCGATCACTCCGGCAACGAAGCTCTATAACGGCGGCTAGGTGGACTGGTTCACTGGTACTAACGCGCTCGGCCTAGCTACCCTTGCGGAGCAATTGGCGAAAACACCTACGGGAAACTGCAGTCCAACACGGTTCGAGCGGGATTTTGCTTTTCCCTTCACTTTTCCTCCTTTGCCATGTCCAGACATGGCTGCTTGGGTTGGTTTGTTGATGTGTTGTGATGCGAACCGATATGGTGTACGGTTTGAATGAGAATGATCGTTACGGAAGGAAGGAAGGTCTTGTATTATAGAGACTTTAAACTTTTGCAGTTCATTCGTCTCTAGCCTTGAGAAAGGCCCTTTGAAAACTCTACTCTACTCTACTACCCTACTCCAGCGCTACCACCTCCGCCCTCTTGCCTTGAGAAAGGCACTCGATCCCTCGCCGTCCAGCTCGTCCAGCAACGATGTTGTCCAGTCGGTGTCCACACAAAGAATGATCGTTACAGCAGCGGAGCGGGGATTTTTAAGCTGACTGGCTGGCTCGAGAATTACGCATGTGTGAGACAGTGACCAATGTTTCGTTCATTTTTTTTCTTTTTCCTTTCCAATCGTGCTTCATTCTATTTCGCTGCTGCTCTGGTTGCCCGTTTTGGTCGGTACGATTTGAGGAGCACAAAATAGACCAATCAAAAATGGGCACATAGTGCATTTGGACAATGCTTGATATTTCACAATTATTCAATTATTTATCTTAAGAAAAATGAAATGTTATTCGTTATGATAGACGCGTAGATATATTTCCTATCAATTGATGTAAAAACCTTTGCGATCTATTGAGAAATGCTCGAGTTATAAGCGTTCCAAATCTTGCATTTTTTCCTACTTGTTCAGTGCCTAGATTTCCATTTCACCCCCGATATCTTCCGGTTAGACGTAGTCCTACGTCAAAAAAATCGTTTCATATTTCAAGTCATTTTAACACAATAGCTACCATACACAATTTTACACTTACAGTTGTGCTAAAAGTTTTACGAAGCAACCAAAATAAAAGTTCCAAATTTAAATTATATTTATATTCTATCAAGCATAAGTTCTATTCAGTTCATTAAAACATCATTCTTCAATCAACCCATCGAAAGATTCTTATTGGAACGGAAAAACACTCGTTCATCGCTCCCAACTTATTCACCAGCACGTATGCAATCAGCGATGCCCACGCTAGTTACAATGAACACTATCCATTTGTGCGCGTCGTTAGTTAAAATATCGAGGGTATTTACATGCTGATTTCCCTCAGACACCTAGGATTTGAAATATCTGTTAGGAAATACATGTCGGTGAGAAAAAAGACGGGTGGGTAATGTCGGTGACATAACCGGAGTGACGTAGGACTATACAAAGGGGACAGCTTTTGCTAAATATATATTTTAAATATATTGTTTTATTTTCTTCTCCTACGTGAATTCTACCTATCTACCTGAAAAATGGATTAGTTTACTGTTTACTCTTTATGAACATGTTGGGGGTTCTGAAAAGAACCTTTGGTGTTGTGTTTTTGCGTTTTTTTTACAAACTTGATTTTTGATTTTTTTCTGAAGGCTTTGTACTTATTGAATGTTCAACGACGCGTATCTTTCGACGTATACACATATCGTACAATCAAAATGATGGCTATGATAGCGAATGCATAGGTGGTCATCAGCTCGTTCACTATCATATATTTCACTATTGAGCACATTACCGTACCTTAAGCTGTGGTTTCGGAGACGAATGAATTGTAAGATTTGTAGTCTCCGCAAACAAAGTAAATAGAAATGAAAAAGAACTGAGGTTTTGGAGACGAACTCTACGATCTGTCGAGAAATAAACGAGCTATAAGCGTTCTGAAAAACCAACAGTAAATACAGGGACGGATGACCTTCGGATTAAAGTCCTTTAAAATAAGAACAGAGCAGCAGGAAATACATAGCTTATCGTGTTGCTCCTTAGTTATTTCTTTATGCAATGCAGATGTAACGTCAGTAAATTTTCAACATCAGTTATCAACCAAAGAAAGCAGTTATTGCTACCGAAAAAATTCGTTAATGCCATCCTGCATACAATGTGTTGTAATTTGAAGCCACTTTTAATTCGGAAACCATACATGGGATTCTGAAAACTGAATGATCAATTTAAAAGACCCCAACCACCAATAAGTTCAAAAACAAGCATAAACAAAAAAAATCAGTTTATATTATATGTCATATTATGTCACTTTAGAATGCATTGGTATTGTGAAAAACTTTTAATAACTCTTCTTTGAAAGGTTTAATGGCCCTGAAAAGCGCCGTGTTTTACGGTGCCTGGTTTTGCCACCAAAGCAGTCTGTATAAACAAACTCTTTCTTCTACCTGCTGCCGTTTTGCGATTGCGTTTACCACTCGCTGGAACTAGTTGTTGCCTTGATGAGCGCCGAACCGAAGCTGCTCTGTTCTTGATGCGGGTTTTCTGATTGTCGTGAGCAGCTTTGCAAGCCAACTCGAGTACACCGACGGCCGAAACTCTATAATCGCTGTTAGGTATACTGGTGCTCCGGCACCAATCCGTTCGGCCTAGTTACCCTTGCGGAGCAATCAGTGAATGCGACCAACAGGGAACTGGAGACCTGCACGATTCGAGTGAGACTTTGCCTTTCCCTTAACTTGTCCTCCTTTGTTAAGTCCACACGTCCACGTTGCTGCTTGTTTTCTTTTTATGATGTGATGCGATGCGATGTTAAACGATGCCGTACAACCACACCGGTTTGAAAGAAAATGAGATATTTTTTTTGAGATTCGCGCGTTTTGTACTCTAGCGGTACACGCTCACAGGATAGAGACACATCGGCAGATTCAGCCAAAGGGCGAGTCCAACGAGACGAACGAATGAGCGTTAATAGGGAGCGATGGCAAAAAAATACATTCATCACGATTTGTTCGCTCGTTGGATTCACATGCAGGCTAAAAAGGATCCTTTTCAGGATCACAAAATTTTCTTCAATCTAAAGAGTTTATTGTTTTGTTATCACTCGATATCCCCATCTTGTTCGGCTAAACCTATCTGTTTAGCGATTTGTTGCCACTCGCTTTCATAGTTGGAAAATTTCTTCTCATCCAGCTTTGTGACGTGTTGTACAGTAAATTACATTCAATCCGACGTGCCGAAGCACCACTCAGTGTCGCATTGGAGGCGATTTTAACCTGTAATTGAACATTTGCGATGACAGTGGTACAGTGTCGACTTTCACTGGTGCTGGTGGGGTCATAATTTGGATCTCTATGTTTACAAAAATGTCCAACTAAATATGTCGCATTACATGTCCGTCCAATTAGCTAAATGTCGAACTAATTGTTAATTACTGTACTTTCAATCTGGAAACAATTTAAGAATTGGTGAAAATTGAATAATCAGGAAAGTCCCCAACTATCAATAAGCTCAGAACAACTGCCAAATTCACATACTCATCAGATCCTGGCAAACAAATTATGAAAAAATCAATTTGTGTTTTATTATTATTTTGGATATTATTTTAGAAAGCATTGAACTGTATTTCGAAAACTCTTTTTTGAAAGGTTTAATGGCCCTGATAAGCGCCGTGTTATATGGAATGGTTTCAATTTAGAAAACTTTGTACTCGTGGTTTTGAAAAAAACCATTTCGAACGCCCTCGATGCCGCCTTGTTCTGAATTTGCCACCAAAGCAGATTGTATAAAGAACAAACTTTTGACGTAGGACTACGTCTTTCATTTCTATACTGGGGTGTAAGTTCAAAATTTCGAAAACGAAAGCGTTACACCCGAGAACGAGATTTTGAGCGTTAATAGCTCCTAAACAACTGAACGAAATGGTATGATAAACACTTCATTCGAAAGATAAAATGTCTACGCGTTATATGCTTGTTGCTTTTTGATCCAAAAACTTGTTTCAATAGCCCTAAAATTGCTTTCAAAACAGGCTATTGAAATCATACCAATCGGTATATAAGCGAGTGCCGCTCGGAAATCCACTCAGTTACGATTGCGCAACGATTCAGGTACGATCGCTGGAATGGATGGATGTTTCCCTAACACAGACTTCTAAACCATGGAGCCTGTGGAAATCAGTGTAGCAAATTAGATGTAAGCTGCGGGTGCTTTTGTTCTCGCTTGCGTTCCGGGAAATTGGAATGTTTCCCTAACACAGATTTCAAAACCATGGAGCCTGAGGAAATCGACATTGCAAAATTGATGCAAGCTGCGGGTGCTTTTGTGCTCGCTTGTGTTTCTGGAAATCGGAATGCTCCTCTAACACAGACCATGGAGCCTGTGGAAATCGGCATAGAAATTTAGATGCAAGCAGTGGGAACTTTCGTACTCGTTTGCGTTTTTGCAAATTGGAATGTTTTTCTAACACAGACTTCAAACCCATGAAGCCTGGGGAAAGGTGCAAACTACGAGTACTTTTGTACTCGCTTGCATTTTTGCAAACCGGAATGTGTTTTCCCAATACATATTCCGAAACCAAGAAGTTGGGAGAATCGGCATTGCAGATACATTCAAGTCGGCAATACTTTTATACCCCCAAACATTTCTACACTCCAGAATTCGTTTTGCTATCACGGTCTACAAAAGCGAGTACAAATGCAACGCTTTGGCTCGATTATTCAAGACTGCATTGGAAGATATCCCTTCATGTCACCAGCTTACTGAACTTCTACGCATACCGTTTGATGATTAGGCAAAATGTTGATAATTATTTGCTGTGATAACTACTACCATAATGCATGAATTAACTTAAATTGAGATTTGTTTGCAATTGAATTCGTAAATAGTTTCATTGTTTCGCTATTTTAATCAATACACAAAAAATAGCACTGCGCAGCGGTGATATCGTACCCAATGAGGATCATCCGAGCAGGCATTATTGCTAATTGAAGAAATACAATAGATTACTAAGCCAACGGCAGTCCTACGTCAACCTTGCGGTTATATCATAGGTATAACCCATCCATAGTTTTTTCTTCTGCTACCAGCTGCCGTTTTGCGATTGCGTTTGCCACTCGCCACTCGCTGCAACTGCCTGTTGTCTTGATGTCCACCGAACCGAATGTGGGTTTTCTTATCGTCGCGAGCAGCTTTGCCAGCTAACTCGATCACTTCGGCGGCCGAAACTATATAACGCCGGCTAGGTGGACTGGTGCACTGGTACTAACGCGCTCGGCCTAGCTACCCTTGCGGGGAACTCCAGATCAACACGGTTCGAGCGGGATTTTGCCTTTCCCTTCACTTTTCCTCCTTTACCATGTCCAGACATGGCTGCTTGGGTTGGTTTGTTGATGTGTTGTGATGCGAACCGCTGTGGTGTACGGTTTGAATGAGAATGATCGTTACGGCAGCGGAGCGGGGATTTAAGCTGACTGGCTGGCTCGATAATTACGCATGTGTGAGACTGCGACCAATGTTTCGTTCATTTTTGACGTAGGATTACGTCTTTCAGGAACATATTGGAGTACAAATTGAAAATCGAAAATCAAGTACATCGTGAAAATTGTCCAATTTCAAACGCTTATTGCTCAGTCATTTCATGATGGATTGATGACATTTTTGCGTCAACTGAATTCGGCACTCCATAACAATTTTTTATATTGAATAAAATAATATATATCAACTAACTATCAAACAATTGAAAAATCTCAACCCCTATCCTAACGGAAATACCCACTTCTGATTGGTCGAAATTGACGACACATGCGGCGGTTCCCTAACAGAGACATCAAAACCAAGCTGCCTGGTGGAAATCGGCATTGTAAATACATGAAAGTGGGGGGAGCTTTTGCTCCCGCCGAAATGTGTTCCCTAACAGAGACATCAAAACCAAGCTGCCTGATGAAAATCGGCATTTCAAATACATGAATGTCGGGGGCATTTTCATATTGCAAGTAAGGAGAGTGATATGATTATTTCTAGCAAATAAAATTTAAATTTGGAACTTTAATGTTGGTTGCTTCGTGAAATTCAATATCAATGTCCGATCGTGTATTGTGAAAAATTTAGCACAAGTGTAAGTGTAAAATTGTTTACGATAGCCGTTGTGTTAACCCTTCCCGTTCAACATCGAATCTCACTCGTGGCGTACTTGCATAACATAGGACACTAGAACAGAGCAGAGTAGTGAAATCAATTGATTTGTGACGTATTAAATAATACGGGAAGGAGTTAAAATGACTTGATATATGAAACGATTTATTTAAATTTTTATAAATATAAACCAAGGTGTGTTTCCGCTCGAGAACGGGTTGTTTGGCTTAAGCTGTCTGTTATGTTGTGTTCATTTTCACCCAAGGAAAGTTTAACGGCGAGAAAAATTGGAAAAGTGAAGAAATAGTGATTTCGCATATGCTCTACATATAGTATTAGGTGTTGTTAGTCCAATTGAAATTGGCATTGGGTTGAATAAACAATCAGAAAGTAAAAATTATAAAAGAAAATTACCTTTCCCATTTCAAATATATTTTCACTATATTAAAGTAACATGTTTTTAGTGATGAGAAAAATTGATAATTGTGTTCGGCTTTAATAATTATCTTATATTACATTAGTGAATTTTTTTTTCTTTATTTCATCCATACATATCACAAGAGGCATCTCGTCTAGGATCACAGAGGTTCTCATCATATCTCGTTCCACTTCGGTATCCTTTATCTGATACGCACCATCCAACGACTGTTTATCATCCTTCTGTCATCATCACCTGTTAAACACTGGTGGAATGAACAAACAATACCCAACAACCAAACAAAACGGCCCTTTTCAGGTCCACCAAATCATTATCAAAGAGTTTAACGATGTTATTCTTCAAACATATCCAAAATCAACAGATAATCCAACGGAATCCTACGTCAATTATGCGGTCGTGTCTCGAGCACAACCCTCCTGTGACTTTTTTCTTTTTCCTTTCCAATCGTGCTTCATTCTATTTCGCTGCTGCTCTGATCGCCCGTTTTGGTCGGTACGATTTGAGGAGAACAAAATGGACCAATCAAAAATGGGCACATAGTGCATTTGGACAATGCTTGATATTTCACAATTATTCAATTATTTATCTCAAGAAAAATGAAATGTTATTCGTTTTGATAGATGCGTAGATATATTTCCTATCAATTGATGCAAAAACCTTTGCGATCTATTGAGAAATGCTCGAGTTATAAGCGTTCCAAATCTTGCATTTTTTCCTACTTGTACAGTGCCTAGATTTCCATTTCACCCCCTATATCTTCCGGTTAGACGTAGTCCTACGTCAAAAAGCTCCCCCTACTTTCATGTATCTGCAATGCCGATTTCCGCCAGGCAGCTTGGTTTTGATGTCTCTGTTAGGGACCCGCCGCATGTGTCGTCAATTTCGACCAATCAGAAGTAAGTATTTCCGTTGGGATATGGGTTGAGATTTTTCAATTGTTCGATAGTTAGTTTCATGACATATATTATTTTATTCAATGTAAAAAATTGTTATGGAGTGCCGAAATTGATTGACGCAAAAATCTCATCAATCCATCGTGAAATGACTGAGCATTAAGCATTTGAAATTAGACAATTTTCACGATGCGCTCGATTTTCGATTTTCAATTTGTACCCCAATATGTTCCCGAAAGACGTAATACTACGTCAAAAAATTAAAATGTCTCCATATTTCAGAAGTTCAGACTTTTTGGTATACTCCCTAGAAAGGACTTTTCGAAAATTCCATCATTTACCGAGTTATAGCCATTTTAGTGATACGGTATCTAATTTAGTGTGGCCTTGACTCAAAACTTCAAAAGTGTTTTGCTCGGAACTAGTTTTTCAAGCTCACGTAATATATCTCAAGTTCTACTGAACCGATTTCATAAAATATGCGAATATATCAATATTGTGAAAACAAAAATTATGGCTTGCCTGTAAAGTGCGTGCGATTTGGCACAGGGGCCGTGCACGCCAAACAAAAATGGCACAGAAATGGCGTGCCATGGCACAGTGAACATCCATACCCTCGAAAAAAAAACGATTTTTTAAAATTTTTGGGAAGCTTATGTCCTCATAAATGTCCTTGTATAGCCGCATTAATGTCTCATTTTTTCGATTTTTTATGAGCTTATAAACTGCGATTAATCATGAAAAATAACTCATTTTTAGCAAAAATGGTCGCCATTTTGGCAATTTTCGGAATTTTTAAAAACCCCTATGGAATGCTTTTGGTATTGTCCTAAAGTTTCAAAATATTCATAGTTCTGCGGCATCCCGTTGCTTCAGAACCGAAACGACCAGTAAGGTATCCAGCTGTCAACAGCGTAATAATCATTTTTCGTAAACTGGAAAAATGATGAATACATCTACAAATATAACTATTATAACCAAAATACTCGAACACTTGACTATTTCCTAACATTTGGAAAAAAAATCACGAAAATTCATTATTTTTCGACCTTCCAGATAGAGGTCCCTTCTTAATACATTTTGTATAATATTTTCCCTTCAAGACAATTCTCTTTTTCAATTTCTTTTTCTTCTTTGTTTGTTTTTAAGATACTTCAAATTCTAAGGTTAATTATCCTTCACTAGAAATCGCCAGGATTTGTTTGGAAACATATTATAGAGAAATTTTCAAATAATAGGAGTTGGGTGTCGAAGAATAAATTGTAGAGCGATTAAACAGCGTTAATTTGGTTGATAGAAGTAATCATGTTCATTTTGCCTTGTTTCTGCGTTTGTGGCCGTTGTTTATTCGTGCGAGGTGTATCTTCCACAACGAAACTCGTTGCCACAATGGGTGAAAGAATGTCGAAGTTTTTTTTTGGCAATTGGTGCAATGGTAAACCCACGATACAAACAGGTGCACCCGAAAAAAAAAATATTGTTTTACTTTCACGTAGTTTTAGAGAACAGAACCGGCAAAAGTCACCCGAAAAGAGAGTGACGGCTTATAAACTGTTTTATTGTCTTCCAAAGATGTTGAATGCAGTTGTCTAACATCCAGAATCTTCACAAGCTCACCAATTAACGAGTTTTTGAAACAACCCGTGTTTCTTGTCGCCAGATCGAATTTGGAAAACTCCCTTCGCGCCCGAGGAAGACAGCCCAATGTGTCGGTGAGAGATGTGTTGGCTCGGTTAGACCTTGATTATATGTCCCAAATACAGAGAAACTTCGATATAAAGTACCCTCACTATAACGTGCATTCGATTTAACGTCACTGGATATAACGTACATTTTACCTCGATATGACGTACACATTTTCAAAGTGTAAAGGAATAATTTTTTAAATATTTTTTTCTGAAAGAACAATAAATTATCTGTATTTTGATATCAGAACATGTTTCGTACCTTTAACCAATCCCGAAATACAACTGGTTTTGTGATTCCGGATTCTAAATGAACCAAGCTTTAATCAACAGTACGAAGGAAACCATCATGAGAAAGGCTAGCTTCGTCTTTTAGTTGAATTTATTGATCAACCTTACCCAAACAGCAACACAATAAAGTAATACAAGCTACGTTTCTGAGTTCATTATTATGCTTCGATATAACGTACAATTCGATACCACGTACAAGTGAAATGTATATTATATCGCAGTCACCCTGTACCGTTTTGAATCATATTTCGGACACTTTGTTCTAATGTCTTGAAATGCTTGATGCACTGAAGATATAACTATGATATTAATATCACGATTGCTTCTTTAGAGTAATCCCTTGGTTTCACTATCACTTCATTTGAGAATTACATTTGAATTATTACATAGTAGGAAAAAATCCATCCAAAATCCAAAATACACTCATTATTGTTTGTGTTTGACGTTTGCTTAGCGTGAGCACGTAGAATTTACCCCTTCATCAATATTTAAATTTTTCTCGTGTTTCATCAGTTCTCATCATCGTTATCAGGTTACTGTGATTGCTTGGTAAGTGTTTCGCAATTGACTATTAAATATAATCAAGTGTAATGTAATTTGCGCTCAAATAAGTACCAAATAAAGTGTCCGAAATTTGAATTCAATCTGTCCGAAGTTTGATTCTTATTCGCTTCATTTGAAAAGCATTTTATTTATGTTTTCAATCAAATAGGTACCAAAGTAGAAAGCTTAAAAGCATATTGAACTAATTTATTGAAAATATCAACCAAAAAATACCTATGCATAAAGTTAAGATCTGTTTTCTGCATCATATGCCTTGAGCGTCCGAAATATGATTCAGAACGGTATATGTTTTCCTTGAAACTATCGATCTTCGTGTGTAATTGTCCCTATATCCTGATACCCACCTTCTCTTCCATTGCGAGCAATTGGCCCCCTTGCTATAAACAGTGAAATAAGTTGAAATGTAAATATACAATAGATATACGAATAGATTTAAGAATTGAGTGTATTCTCAACATTGTATCAATTCTCTTATATCCCATCCTTTTCCTCAAGAAATATGTCACCCTTCTAAACTCGAATCCACCGCGAGTAATCGGTTTTCCACCATAACAGTTCGGCTGAAAAGTTTATAAGATAACACAGTAAAACTATTTTTTTGCAAAATTCAATTTTATTATTCAACATAATTGCCTTCGAGGGCGATACAGCGTTTATAGCGATCTTGCAACTTTTCGATACCATTCATCAAATTTCGATACCATTTTCATCAAAATAGGCCTCAGTTTCGGTGATCACTTCATCATCGGTCTTAAATTTCTTGCCAGCGAGTATTCTCTTCAGGTCTGCGAACAGAAAATAGTCGCTGGGGGCCAGATTTGGAGAATACGGTGGATGCGGAAGCAATTCGAAGCCCAATTAATGCAATTACACACGAAATTCGGATTTTTTCATTTTGCACAATAACAAAAGTTGCTTCACTCTCTATGATGTAACTCACAAACCAATCGACCGATTGCTGTCAAATTTTGACACGTATCCATTGAAAGATGATGCTTTGTGATAGTCAAGCAGATTTTTACACGAGGCGCCATCTAGACGTCAACCTTATGATCTTTTCAGCCGAACTGTTACTAACCATAGAGTTAGGAAAATTGTTTATAGTTTTAAAATAACTCCGTCATTGTTGAAATTCGACCATATGCGCAGAAGGATTTTTTCAATAACATACGGGTGTAGGCTGATAAATAATACACATACACGCTTATAGAAAACGAGCAAAAACAAATAGCGAGGTTGGGTAAAAAACAAAATCTTAACCTTCAAAACATGTGTTATTTTTCGACATAGTCACCCTTTAAGCATTACAGATTTCACACGTGTAACAAGTTTTTTCATACCACCACTGATAAATTCATCCGACTTTTCTGGAATCCAGGACGGGATAGCTGCTATCACCTCATTGTCAGAGCTGTAATGATCATCCTCAAGGTCTCTCTCACTAGTAGAGGAAAAAAAAACGCAAGACACAAGTCCGGGAGAATACGGGGAATTGGTGGAGTCAATTCATACTTCAGGTTTTTCAGAGTCTCAGTTGCACGCGAAGTGTGTGAACGAGCGTTGTCGTGTTGCAATATTATTGACGCCAGGTTATCTCTATCAAGACAAACTCGACGTCGGAGGTGTTCCAGTGTCTTTATATACTGTATATTCGACGACTTTCACTTGATTTCATCAATATGAGGATGGGGGTTTAAAAAAATATATTTGTAACGTCATTTTGTGGTGGCGGTCATTTTGAATTTGCATTTATCATAAATAAATGCTAGTCAAGCCCTTTCATCTGATACTCATATTGATGGGCTTTAGAAAAAAATATATATGATGCTATTTTGTGATGGCGGCCATTTTGGATTTACATTTTTTCATAAATGTTCTACTAGCCAAGCCCTTTCGTTTGATAGCAATATTGATGGGGTTCCAAAAAATATATATATGGCGCCATTTTGTGGTGGCGGCTATTTTGGGTTTGTATTCTTCATAAATAAGTGTGTTCTATTGGTCAAGCCCTTTCATTTGATACCCATATTGATGGAATTTTGAGAAAATATGCGGTCCGCCATGTTTGGGTGCTCAAGACAATGGAATACGCAGTTTTATAATGATAGCAGAGATAAAGTTGTGTTGACAAGAAGGGGGTAAAATTTATATTATTAAGTTCATCGCCTAGCGCGATTCGGAAGTGTACCAAATGTGCCATTTGTGCCATTTGTACCATTTGGGACATTTGTGCCATTTGTGCCATTTGTACCATTTGGGCCATTTGTGCCATTTGTGCCATTTTTGCCATTTGTGCCATTTGTGCCATTTATGAAAATCTGTACCAGCTGTGCCAAAGTGTGCCAACCGTGCCATCTGTGCCAGCTGTACCATTTGTGCCAACCGTGCCATTTGTACAAAACGTGCCAGCTGTGCCAAAGTGTGCCAACTGTGCCAGCTGTGCCAACCGTGCCAAGTGTACCATGGCACAGCTCTGTGCCGCACCAAATGGTACATAATTTTGTCGTGCTATGGTACGTGCCGTGCCAATGGCACACGCATATTACTTGCCTGAGATTCATACCTTAGCGACATCTAATTCAGAATCTGTTTGATTTTCTTGTTTCAGATAACCAGAAGGGCTGGAATCGTGTACGCGATTGAGCACTTCGCTTCATCAGCTTGTAACTATTCTAATTTTGAATTTCACCGCTTCAGTTCTTGTTGTATTGTTAAAAGATAAAGAAACAATGAAATCTATGTTTTAGTAGTGCAGAGATCGTTTTCAAGACGGAAGTGATTGAAGCTCCCGCCCCTTTGGTGAAACAATGCCGTCATCATCCACCACTACTGATCTCTGTATCCATTAGTCCGCCGCTTGTTTTCGATCACATTACGGAGTTAATTCATTACAACTATCGCAAGGCCGACTTTTCGTCAATGAGCCGTTTCTTTCTAAGCATAGATTGGAATGAAATTTTGAACGATAATGACATAGACAAAGCGTCATCATCCATGTCAAATGTGTTGGTTTACGCAATTGAGCAGTTCGTTCCCAAAAGGATGACTAGTAAAACGCCCTTTCCACCGTGGACAAATCGTAATTTGAAACGACTAAAGTCAATCAAAAAATCCAACCTGAAAAAAATTTCTCAATATAGCTGTGACTATTGGAAAAACCGGTATTCAGTTTCGAACAAAAATTACAAACGATTGAACAATGCGTTGTATGTTGCTTATCAAAATCGTACACAAATGAATTTGCGTGTCAACCCAAGAGGTTTCTGGAGTTATGTTGACAGCCAGAGGAAAGAGATTGGTTTGCCTACTACGATGATGCGCGATAATGATGTGGCTACCACCAGAGAAGGTATCTGCGAGTTGTTCCGGAAACAATTTAGCGGAGTCTTTGTCGACGAAAAACTTACTTGCGATCAAGTATCTGCAGCTATGAACAACGTACCCAGCCTGTCATCTGTCAGATATTATCCCGTGATCAATGCAGCTATTGTACACGATGCCTGTAAAAAATTGAAAAAATCTTCAAATTACGGACCCGATAGTATCCCGTCTGTCGTCTTGAAGATGTGTTCTAGCAGCCTCTCGATACCGTTGAGTAACTTATTCCGCCGCTCCATTCTCTGCGGAAGATTTCCGAATCTATGGAAAAAATCATTTGTCTTCCCAGTATATAAAAAGGGTTGCAAAAAAGACGTCAGAAACTACAGAGGAATTGCTTCCCTATGCGCTATCTCCAAGCTATTCGAGATAATAATTCTGGACCTCATATCGCATGCGTGCAACAACTACATCACAGAAGAACAACATGGTTTCATGCCCAAAAGATCAACTGTCACTAATCTCGTTCTATATACATCGTACATTATCCGCTCTTTGGAATCGAGAAAACAAATTGATGCGGTATATACAAATTTCTCTGCTGCGTTTGATATTATCAACCACGACATCGCAGTAGCCAAGCTTCATCGTCTTGGTTTCAACGGTCCACTTTTGAAATGGCTCCACTCCTACCTCACTGACCGCGTTATGTCAGTGAAAATAGGCGACACAATATCCACTCCTTTTCGGGTAACATCTGGTGTTCCTCAGGGCAGTATCCTTGGTCCTTACCTGTTTTTACTGTATCTCAACGATATAAATTTCAGTTTGAAGTGTCTCAAACTCTCGTATGCAGATGACTTCAAATTGTTCCTCCCAGTGAACTGCATCGGAGATGCTGAGATTTTACAACAGCAACTCAACATCTTCGCCGAATGGTGTGCAAACAACAGGATGCTTTTGAATCCATCAAAGTGTTCGGTAATATCGTTCTCACGCAAGCGTTCGTCGAGAATCTTCGAATATAAGCTGCATGGTGTTAAATTGGATCGTGTCAGTACCATTAAGGACCTCGGCGTTATGCTGGATTCGAAACTCACTTTTCGCGACCACGTATCCTATATCATCGCTAAAGCGTCCAGAACACTTGGATTTATCTTCCGCGTCACAAAGCGATTCAAGGACGTGCACTGTATCAAGACTCTCTATTGCTCGTTGGTTCGCTCGATTCTAGAGTATGCTTGTGTGGTGTGGTCGCCGTACTACCAGAATAGTGTTCATCGAATTGAGTCGATCCAGCGGAAATTCATCCGATTCGCACTACGCAATTTACCATGGAATGACCCAATAAATCTTCCTAGCTACGAGGATCGATGCAAACTAATAGGGATTAACTCATTAGTTTCACGGAGAAACGTTGCCAAGGCCCTATTTATTTCGGACTTAATTACCGCTAGCATCGACTGTCCTGAGCTCCTCCGGTTAATCAACTTTAATGTTAATCGTCGTAACTTGCGTTCTCGTCATTTTCTCTACATCTCCTCAACACGAACATATTACGGATACCATGAACCTGTGACTAGTATGTGCCGTTTGTTTAACCGTTGTAGCTCCTGTTTTGACTGTCATCTTTCACGTTCGTCCCTCAAAAAATTGTATGTTATTGCTCTTACATAATTTGAAATTTCTTATGTATTAGTTTTAGTAGGCTTAGTGAAAAATAGTTTTAGTTTTAGTTTTTTATATCATACATTAGGGCATGTGTAGCCTGTTGTATTTATGAATTAAATAAATAAATAAATAAATAAATAAATAATAAATAGTAAAAAGACTCTTTGTTTTATATGTTCAAAGATCGAAAATACGTCCGAAAATCGTGCCTCTACACTAGAATACCCCCTTAACGTACCTTCAGACATAAATTAAATGACGTAAATGAAACTTTGGGCTCCCAAATATTAACAAAATAGTTATGTGTTATATTCCACTATATTCGAAATCTACACTCATTTGTCAGGTGGATCTTCACCATCACAACAAGTAATCAGCACCAGTTTTGCCCAAAACCACCCATTTACCAACACACCGCTGCTGCCACTGTCGACAAATTGAAACTAACATTTCCACGAAATCAGTCTACAAAATATTACATTATCCAATTCATCGCGATTCGCCGTATCCGAGGATTCATGACGAATGGTTTCGCTCACAATGGGCGCCGCGCAACTCCTTCCAACAATTTGTTGATGCTTTCGTAAGCATCCTTCATCAATAAATAACGACTTCATTATTTTCACCGCCGCTGCGAACCCTTCTTTTTCTGCCCTAAACTCTACTCTAAATGTCCTCCCACATACATCATGTAACCCATCGAGTCAATCTGGGTGCCACCGACGAGCCCCGAGCCCAAATTCTCTGACGAACCGCGCTCTGTCACACCGAATGAACCCCGTCACCGTCAAGATGTCGATTTTCGGGGAATCTCGTGTAAGCCACTTTGCTCCCAGCGTTGATTAGCCCGAGGGCGCCGCACACGGTGTGCCCCAGGGGGTGGTGTAATCCCGGGTTGGAAGAGAAGCGGGAAAACACTTTCTTCCGAATCATTGACTTCTGCTCTGCGCTGTCAGGCGGTTCGTTCCCTCGCTCTTTCGCTGTGGCGTCGTAACTCCCGGTTCCCGGGGCTCTTGCATGGTTCCGCTGTGGTGTGCAGCACGGGCACGGGCACGGAAGGAACGGAGGGTACTTTAGGAGATGAGACGAAAATTCATGATGACAGCTCAGCAGTGCAAAATGAATCTTTTAAAGCTCGTTTTCGGCTCGAGTCGCTGAACGCTTGAAGGCCTCCAGAAGACACGGTATACGGTAACACTGATTTATGAGCTGTGAGAAGAAAAAAGAAGGAAGCTGCTCGCGCTTTACCGCCACACACAATGGGCTTCCTCCCACATATCCCATAAACATTAGCGCCGACGAGAAGCGGCGTCCTTTTACTGTGCTGTTACCTGTGAGCATGGCAAGGCCAGGATTTTATTCCTGGAAGAGAGGGTGGGAGATTGGCAAAAAAGAACGACATCAGAAAATACGACCGAATGATGGGATATAAAAGTTAAAACATCCTCAAATACCCCATTCTCCACTAAATAACGATGTGTCTGCCGGCGTTGGCGAGTGAGGTGGTCTAGGAGATGTTTGACGGTTCCTGATGGGTGGGTATGTGTGTGTGTGTGGTTGTTCGTGAAAGGTGCTTATGTCGGCCGTGGTCTGCAAATTCAGCACATTGCATCAACGAGGAGCAATATTTTACCCGGGAGTGTAGTAATTTTAGTGTCGGACTTATATAGGCATGAGATCGTAATTGACTTTTCGCTTTGCTCGAGCTTCCAAGAAGATGACCGAAATTGGGATGTGCTATGTGGTTGATGTTTATAATTTTTGTCAGCTATTAAATTGCATTATGATAGAGTGTGGTTTTGTGATATCCTGGAAATGCATCGCGTGTACGATTTTGTACATCTTAGAAACGGTGATGTATTTTCTGTCGAATACATTCATTATTTATCATCTAAATTTATATTATCGCCCGCTGAACTTTTTCCAACGGGTCCTACGAAGCGGTAATTATGGAGATTACTGTGCGTTTTTGTCAAAAATTCATACACAATAATCGATCGATGAGCTAAAGCACTATCGTGGCGCAAAATCCAATTGTTATCCTCACACAAATCTGTTTGCGACGAAAAGTTAACTTGTTCTTAATGACGCTGTAAACGAACTAAATGACAGATCGCGTTCTAAATTGACATTAAGACCACTGACAGTAGTCTGACGGTAAGGTAAATGTTGTTTTTTTTATCCCATTTATTTATTTATTAGGCTCATTAGCATTTTAGCTGTAACAGAGCCGGGTTTTAATCGCGTACATGTACATATGTTTATGTTTCTATAAGTTGTATATTACACTGTAGTTAGTAGTAGCCATTTAGGCGTTAAGTTTTCTGTTCCATTTCATTATGGTAAATTACACAGTAGTAGCCATTTAGGCGTAAGGGTATTCTTTCTGTTCTTCCATTGTTCAGCAGACCGGACAGCGGAGACAGTTGATATTGATCATTGTTGGGTTATTTATAGAACAGCAGCCCGATGTGTCTTGCAGAGCAGAGCAATTGTATGGATGAATCGATCTTATTTCGACCGTGGATCGTTCTCCATCGCTGATGATTGTTGCGTGGACGTAGTTATTCTATAATAACACAAAGATGGTCAATTGAGGGCCCTGAGTTTGAACTCACAATCGACCGCTTGGTAAGCGAACGCGTAACCATGTGGCTACGAAGACCCCCCAGGTAAATGATGTTGGTTTGTCCGATTTTGGGTGTTCACGCAACTAGTAAATGCAAATCGATTTTTCTTCATGAAAATGACATGTAATCAAGGCGAAACGAGTTTGTTGAAAAGCTCTAAGTCTCTAGTTGCTAATAATACCATAAGGCGTTCAAATTGCTTGAGTTTACTGTCATCATATTGATTCATTCAAAAGTAAGGCTTTCTTCCGAATATTGCCTTTTCTTGGGCATTTTAAGCATGAACAGCACTCAATACAGAGACGCTTTGTTTCTGGTTCGCGCGAAGGACAACAAAAGAAAACCAACAAACTACAGCGTGCCAAGCGGTTGCCGTAGTAATCATGTGGACAAACCAACATCAGTCAATCGGATGAACCATGATCAGAATTGAGGTCATCGAGATGCATTATTTACATGATTTAGACATATAAATCTGCTACAAATGGTGAACAAACATGATGATTACAATATTTGTAAGTGTTATAATCCGGAAAAAGTCTGCATCCGTACCAAATAATAATCTGGTGATTGCTCGATAGTTAGCTCAAATGAGGAGCGCCTTGACACCAATAGAAGATGGACTTCATAAACCTTTAACACTCCTATACTCGCGCATTGATCTGTCAGACCGAGAAATCGATAATTCGTTCATTTCTCAGAAAATATCAACACAATGACTTAGCGATTCTCTCTAGCTTCGTTATTCGTTATCGTTTAGCGTATCGCATGTTGTAACCCGCGACACCGGGGAAGCGCGCGAGTTCGTCGCGACCGGGGATTTTGCGCAGTTAAGCAGTCAGTTTAAGCGCCACTCCCGCGAGGGAGACCGACCGCCGTGTTGTACCTTAATTGCCCGGCAATGAGACACCCACTGAGGGCGGGTTTGTCCTTTCACTTCACAAACCCGGTTTATTACGCGACCTTTTCTGCGCTCTCTGGAGGACCCGCGACACCGTTGGTCCGCGATCCGCGATACAACCACAAAACTGAGAACCTCGGCTGGTTCCAAGAACACCACTCAGGTCGAGAATCTCATCACAGGACCAAATTCAAATATCGTCAATCCCACCCACCTTGAAACTAGCTTCAGAGAACGAAGCGGGGGTTGAAATACTGCTACAGCAACAGAAGAGGAGTCCCAACCCTGGACTCGAGACCTATTCCTGAAAAAGATTTCGGTGTTTCGGCTACACGTCAGCCAGTAAAATACATCAATGTTCTTTCCTAAACCTCTAAATTCCTCAAACACATTTTATTCACTCTATCGAAACAACATAGAATTCATTACTACACATATTATATTCTAATTCATATTATAACAGGAATTACATTTAATCTTAACATCAAATCAACAACAACATAATTTATTTAATAATCTTTCGGTTTCGAACCTCGACCCATGGGATTTGTAATCCGTAGCTTTACTGTCTAACCTATCGCTTCATTTTGTGTGCGTCCTCTTCTTTACCGACGATATTCTCTCGTCGTCGGTTATTGGTCCATTTTTAGCATGCTTTAATATTCATTGTGTGGTATTGTTTGTGGCATTGGTTAGTTGTGTGGCTTTTCAAATTCATTTATCTAACTATACATGCGCATGTGTTAGGTAATTGAACAAGTGAGTACTCACGACCTTTTTATCGATGAATAGCCGGCGGCTTCTTACCGCGTGGAGAACGTGGGCGATGAATATACCGATGAATACTCAATCTCCGTGTTAGTTGAGCCGCAGCGATTTTCCGGCGGGTAGTGTCTGCGCTTGATGGCGTATTGCGCGATCTTCCTTTACGCGCAGCAAGATTCCAACGATGATCGTGGGGTCAAAACGGATCTTTCTCCTGGCACACAACAGACAAGAATACCACACAAAGCCACATTTAAATTATATACAAGCCACGTGCCACGTTTGATTCAAAGCTTACCTCAATTTTATGTAGACGGATGCACAGGAGGGTATTTAAATCTAACTCTAAATTATTATTATCAAGATTGTGACACTACAAAAAAAACAGGATAAAAACAAAAGAACAGTTAGCACACTAGCTGACTCAACCCTAGCACCGACCACTACCTTCCGGTTGAACACTCGCGGATTTAAACTAGTCCGCTTTGCCTCTTCCATGGCCAAAGTTGTAATGGGCGAATATATCATTTGATCCTCAGATCAGCCCAGCATTCTTTAGAACCGGAACTGCGTAATTATTAGCGAAGTTAATAATTCCATAGTTGTTACCGAAGTTCTTTGTGGTTGCATCCATCTCGCTTTCCTGCATTCGCGGTTTTTACGCTCCCGAATACAGTTCAAATCGAGTTGTTCGCCGGATTTGGAGTTTCAAGAACAAGAAACCCACCGAAAGACTCTGCTTTTTTGGTGGAAATTGTGTTATCGAAAAAAGGAAAGCATGAGTCTTCTAAAAATGTATTGGTCAGTGGGTGTCTTGGCTAAGAACAGTCGCCGAATCAACATCCAGCACCCATTATGGCTAGTCGCTCAAATACAAAAACAGGAAGTGGGTTATATCTATGGTATAACCGCAAGGGTGACGTAAGACTATCGTTGATTTAGAGATAATTTTTTTTTTTTTTTTTTATTAAATCGTTTATTTTTACAGGCTCAGTTACATAAGTTTAAAGGAGCCAAACTCCTATCTGTATAGTTACAAGTATATATAAACATTTTTTATTAATGCTAATGTTAATGAAGTAGAGAACCGATTACTCGCGGCTTGCTCGAGTTTAGAAGGGTGACATTTTGTTTCAGGAAAAGGATGGGATATAAGGATATGTTGACAATGTTCACACTCACATTCGCACTCACATTCATCATACTCAATTCTTAAGCCTATCTTATATCTAACATGTATTTACATTTCACCTTATTCTATTGTTAGTAAGAAGGGATTTGATTTCTCGCGAAGGAAAAGGAAAAGGAGAATATAAGGATATAAGGACAATCACACACGAAGATCGATAGCTTTTAGGAAGACATATATTTGGGACATGTAATCAAGGTCTAACCGAGCCAACACATCTCTCACCGGCACATTGGGCTGCCTTCCTCTAGCCCGAAGAGAGTTTTCTAAATTCGATCTGGCAACAAGATACTCCTCGCACGACCAAACAACGTGTTCGATGTCGTGGTAACCTTGGCCACAAGCACAGATATTGCCATCGGCAAGATTAAAACGAAAGAGTAGCGCGTCTAACGAACAGTGATTGGACATGAGTCGGGAGAAGGTGCGAATAAAGTCCCGACTCAAGTCCAGACTTTTGAACCATGGTTTGAGGCTAACCTTAGGGATAATCGAGTGAAACCACCGGCCCAATTCATCTTCGTTCCATTTACGTTGCCAGTTAGCGATGGTATTTTTACGGACTAAAGAATAAAATTCATTGAAAGCGATTTGACGCTGATAAATATCGCCTTCAATTGCACCTACCTTTGCCAATGAGTCAGCCCTCTCGTTACCCGGAATTGAGCAATGTGAAGGGACCCAGACAAAGGTAATGACATAACAGCGTCTGGTTAAAGCACTCAAATTTTCTCGTATTCTCTCAAGGAAGTACGGCGAGTGCTTTTCCGGCCTCACTGAACGGATAGCTTCGACAGAGCTAAGACTATCCGTTACAACGTAATAGTGTTCAACAGGTCGTGAGGCGACGCTGTCCAGCGCCCAATGTATTGCTGCCAATTCAGCAATATACACAGAGCAAGGATTCTGAAGACTGTGGGAGGTGCTAAAAATTTCGTTGAACACTCCAAATCCTGTGGACTCATTCATAGAGGACCCATCAGTAAAGTACATATTATCACAATTGACACGCCCATACTTTGCATTGAAGATCGTAGGAACGATCCCCGATCGATGATAATCTGGAATTCCATGGATTTTCTCCTTCATGAATAGATCAAAATGTACAGAGGAATTGATGTAGTCAGGAAAACAAACACGGTTGGGAGTATACGAAGAAGGATCAACCTGCATGGAGATGAATTCATGATATGAGCTCATGAATCCTGAATGAAAATTTAGCTCGGTAAGCTGCTCAAAATTTCCGATCACCAATGGGTTCATAACCTTACACCGGATGAGGAACCGAAGAGATAATAAATTGAAGCGATCTTTTAGTGGGAGTACGCCTGCCAAAACCTCGAGACTCATGGTATGCGTTGAGGGCATACATCCCAACGCAATACGGAGACAAAGATACTGAATTCGCTCGAGTTTAATGAGATGTGTTTTGGCAGCTGATTGAAAACAGAAACTGCCATACTCCATCACTGAGAGAATAGTTGTTCGATACAACATTATAAGATCTTCGGGATGGGCTCCCCACCAGGTGCCGGTAATTGTACGGAGAAAGTTTATTCTTTGTTGGCATTTTTTACTCAGATACCTAATATGGGCCCCCCAAGTACATTTGGAGTCGAACCAGACCCCAAGATACTTGAATGACATAGCATGAGTGATCGGTTTACCCAAAAGTTGAAGCTTTGGTTTTGCTGGTCTATGCTTCCTAGAAAAAACCACCATCTCTGTTTTCTCCGTGGAGAATTCGATCCCTAGCCCAATGGCCCAGGTTGAAAAATTGTTCAAAGTATCTTGTAAGGGACCTTGCAGGTCGGATTCGTTTGATCCTACGACAGACACCACTCCATCATCTGCAAGTTGTCTTAGGCTGCAATTTTGTGTAAGACAATTGTCGATGTCGTTTACATAGAAGTTGTACAAAAGGGGGCTTAAACATGAGCCCTGGGGGAGGCCCATGTAGGAGACCCGATTTACTGTCGAATCCCCGTGAGAAAAATTCAACTGTTTCTCACAAAGCAAGTTATATAACATATTATTCAACAGAGGCGGCAGACCCCGAGAGTGTAATTTGTCTGACAAAACCTCTATTGAAACTGAATCAAAGGCCCCCTTTATGTCCAAGAATACTGAAGCCATTTGTTTTTTTTCGGCGTAAGCCATTTGAATTTCTGAAGAAAGCAACGCAAGACAATCATTCGTCCCCTTGCCCCTGCGGAACCCATATTGTGTATCTGAGAGTAGGCCATTCGTTTCAACCCATCGATCAAGGCGAAACAAGATCATTTTCTCCAACAATTTCCGTATACAAGACAGCATTGCTATTGGGCGGTACGAATTGAAGTCGGACACGGGTTTTCCGGGTTTTTGAATAGCTATAATTCGCACTTGTCTCCAATCATCTGGAACAATATTATGCTCCAGAAACCGATTGAATAAATTCAACAAGCGATGTTTCGCCACATCAGGGAGGTTTTTTAATAAGTTGAACTTAATTCTATCCGTTCCTGGAGCAGAATTGTTACAAGAAAGGAGAGCAAGAGAGAATTCTACCATCGAAAACTCGGAATCAAGATCGCACCTATCTTGTGGTATATCTCGAAGAATTTTTTGCACAGGAGCGGAATCAGGACAAACCTTCCGTGCAAAATTAAAAATCCATCGATGTGAATATTCTTCGCTTTCATTCGATGAAGAGCGATTTCTCATGTTTCGAGCCACTTTCCATAATTTTTTCATTGACGTTTCTCGTGACAAACCTCCCACGAAATTTCGCCAATAAGCACGTTTTTTCCCTTTGATCAAGTTTTTAAATTGATTTTCAAGGTCCAAATACGTTTGAAAATTCTCAATGGTTCCACGTTTCCGAAAAGCTTTAAATGCGTTCGATTTATCCTGATAAAGCTTGGAACATTGGCTATCCCACCATGGATTGGGAGGCCTTCGACGAATAGTGGAACCTGGGATGGGTTTCGTTTGAGCGCGAACCGCGCTGTCATATATCAAACGAGAAAGGAAGTTATACTCCTCCAATGGAGGTAAACCATCTCTGGAATTGATGGCTAGAGTAATCGCGTCCGCATATTTTTTCCAGTCAATGTGTCTTGTGAGGTCATATGCCAAATTTATAGATTCAGAAGAATTCGACCCAGTGGTGATGGAAATTTTGATTGGCAAGTGATCACTACCGTTGGGGTCCTGGATTACATTCCACTTGCAATCTAATGATAGTGAATTCGAGCAAAGCGAGAGGTCAAGAGCACTTGGGTTAGCAGGAGGTTTAGGTACACGTGTTGTTTCCCCAGTGTTCAAAACGGTCATATTGAAGCTGTTACAAAGGTCATATATCAACAATGAACGATTGTCGTCGTACTGTTCCCCCCAGGCAGTTCCGTGAGAGTTGAAGTCTCCCAAGATCAATCGTGGCTCAGGAAGGAGTGAGCACATGTCAACAAGTTGATTGCGGCTAACCGCAGCTCTCGGAGGCCAATACAAGCTGACTATACAGAGGTCTTTGCCTCTGATGTTTGCATGACAAGCAACAGCTTCGATCCCTCCAATAGGTGGAAGGTCAATTCGAAAAAATGAGTGGCACTTATTGATACCCAATAGCACCCCTCCGTATCTGTCATCACGGTCCAAGCGTATGATATTAAAATCGTGGAAAGAGAGATCATCTCGCGAAGAAAGCCAAGTTTCGGACAGAGCAAAAACATCACAATTGAAGTTATGAATTAAAAATTTGAATGTATCCAATTTAGGGATAAGACTACGACAATTCCACTGTAAAACAGTGATGTCTCCGACCTCTCTATTTAAATTAGACATCAAGAGAGATAATCATTGCAAGGAGGGGCCATGTTTGCATCAATTGCTGCAAAATTGTCTTTAGTACTGGAAGCATTGCGGTGACAATGGTTCTGATGGAGTCGGAAACATTAAAACACTTGAAGATTTGGTCCAAAAGGTCAGACAACTTTATAAATCCCGATTGGGAAGTTGAACTGGACGGAAAAACAGGGACAGTTGGGGTTTTTGATGTCCCCTCGAGTGCTGGGCCATTCGAAGGTGAATTATTCCCGCGGAATCCAGGAGGAACCTGATTTTGCTTGTCCGCTGCACTCGATTTTTTAGGCATGCTAACAGGGGGTATCACCGGAGGGGCTTGTCCTTGAACTTTGGGAGTGGTCACATTTTTGCGCCGGGGATTCCCTTGGAAAATGAACGGTGTGCCCTCGTTAGCTGTGTCCGCTTCTATTTCGTCAACGGGCAACGTGGCGAAGACATTTTGTGTGTTGATTGGTTGTTGTTGTTGGGCCCGTGGAGAAGCGCCCTTTAAAATATCCGCAAAAGTGCGTTTCGAGCGTTCCTTCAAAGAGCGCTTCTGTTTCTCCCAGCGACTCTTGTAAGTTTCACACACTGAGAGCTCGTGTGGGGATCCCCCGCAATATGGACATTTATGCTCAGTCGCACTGCAGGATTTCCCCTCATGTTGCTCTCCGCAAGTGGCACAGCGCTCCTTGTTGGCACAATAATCTGAAGTGTGACCAACTGACTTGCATTTTTGGCAAGTCATGGGCTTTGGCACGAAGAGTCGCACAGGCAATCTCAATTTGCCCACCATGACGTAGTCAGGTAGAGCGGAACCAGCAAAAGTTACTCGAAACGAGTCTGACGGCGTGAATTTAGTTTTTCCCTCTTCCTGGGATACTTTTCCTAGTTGGCGGCTGTCCAAAATTTTAACACCCACCAACGGGAGTCTTTTAAATTTACCAACTCCTTCTTTTATCATTTCGCACGTCAGACCAGTTTCAGTTACCACCCCCGAGATTTCTACGTCATGGGAGGGCACGTAGACGCGATACTCTAGGGAGAATCTCTCGTCGATCACAATTGCATTCGCGTGTTTCCGATCACTCACGACAACACGCAGTTTGTTCGGTCTAACCTTAGAGATTTCGACCACGGAGGAATATAATCTTGCCAGATCTTTCGAAACCTGAATGACATTAATTGCCTTTCCTTTTGGTTTAGGCCGGAAAAAAACAACCCATGGACCAGCTCCAAGTGCATCGTCTGGATAGACCTTGACACGAGGAGAGGAAACAACTGAGGGGGAGGACGAGGTCGATTGTTGAACGGGAGCGGTATCAGTAGGGCTGGGAGGCAAGTTCGGTAGTAGAGCGGAAGCGGGAGCGGGAGATTGAGGGGGCGAAGAGGAAAAGTTTGCCAATTTTCTTGAGGGGGGCTTGTTAAGGTAGATTACCTCTTTCTCTGAAGAGACATCTTCTGAGGGGGGAACGCGTTTAAGCGACTTCCCAGCCCCCGTTGTAGCTAGTGAGGAGGAAACAGTAGTTTCAATCTCCATGTCAACATGACATTCTGCCATTACGGCAGTTATAAAATAATATAATTTTTTTTTTTTTGTATTTCTAAACCTAATATATATTATACCTAAATCGCACACCAATGCGAATGAATTGAAACGGTGTCCCAATCGAACCGCGTGGCAATCGCTCGGCACAGATGCAACGGTATATCGCACCAAAACACGATGATGGAATCGATGACGATGCTAAAGCACACACAGCGATGATACGGCACACGCACCGCGTCCGCCGTGGAGGACTTCTTCCTCACGCTGGTAGTGATTGCTGCTCTCCTCACTCGCGCAATAAAGAGAACCCCGTTAGGGCGAAATAACTTCACCAGCCACGAACTGATAACGGTAAAATCTCCACTCTATAATAGACGCGAACAAATTTGCGACCGATGTCTTCGGACTACGCGAGCTGAATGTAGAGATCATTTGTTTGAAGTTGAATCTATATCCATTCTGAATGAATGAATAAATGAATATTTGGGGGACTTCGAAAACGAGAGCGTTACGCTGGAGGCACAAGGTTTTATGCATCCAATATAGGATACGAAAAACCTTGTTCTGAAGAATAATCTTCAGAAGCTAACCTGCTAACTGTACTTGATTGACAAATCACAAACCCAAATGTATTATATGGATATTTTATGGATAGAAAACATTAAAATACACTCTTTCGCTTGAATGTAATTTTCAATTCCAAGGGGAACTGGCAGATTATTTTCCAGCAACGATTAGATATTTCCACATTTTCCTCGATACTGGAAGCCCACCAGTGGTTAATACTAACTCGATAACCACCTGTTAATAGTACTTGATTGAAAAATATTTGGTCACAGTGTTACATGGATAGAAAACATTCAAATAAACTCTTTCACATGAATGTATTTTTAAATTCCCAGAGGAACTGGCAGATTATTTTCCAGCAATGATTAGATCTTTCGGGAACTTTCTCGATGCTGAATGGCATCCAAACGGAAAGAATTCTGCGCGTGTATGTGTCGATCCTTCGCCGTCCACCTCCTCCAGCACGTTAGGCAACGATGTTGTCTTGTCGATGTCCTCACGAAAAATGAATGTGTCTCACCACCAGAATATCGCTTAAGTATGCTTTTTGTGTGTGATTGAATCGAGTGAAGGTGTGGTTTACGATGGCAATTTGGAAGGCAAACTAGAGGGGAATGAACTCTCTGAGCTCGGAACTTTCGGCGACTGAGCAATAATCGATTGCGGGCGCATACAATATTGGATACGGAAATATCCTACTGATGGAGAAGAATAATCTTCAGAAGCTATCTTGTTAAATGCGATTGATTGAAAAACCACAAAAACAAATGTATTTGGTCACAGTGTTACATGGATAGAAAACATTCAAATAAACTCTTTCACATGAATTTATTTTTAAATTCCCAGAGGAACTGGCAGATAATTTTCCGGATCTTTCTCGATGCTGAATGGCATCCAAACGGAAAGAATTCCGCGCGTGTATGTGTGTGTGTGTGTAGCGGCTGCTTCGAGATCTTCCCGGGGAACCGTTTGTGGCATCACTCTCCTCCTGATGGATTCCCTTCTGGCCTAAGCTGCACAAATAGGCTCTTGGTGACACCGTTCATCCGCGCTTTCATGATAAACGAAGAGCTTCACCACAACAGCGACAACATGCTCCAATCGCTGTTCAGATAGAACTGAGTGGATTTCCGAGCGGCGCTCGCTTATATACCGATTGGTGATTTCAATAGCCTGTTTTGAAAGCAATTTTAAGACTATTGAAACAAGTTTTTGGATCAAAAAGTAACAAGTATAGAACGCGTAGACATTTTATCTTTCGAATGAAGTGTTTATCATACCATTTCGTTCAGTTGTTCAGGAGCTATTAACGCTCAAAATCTCGGTCTCCGGCGTAACGCTTTCGTTTTCGAAACTTTGATTTTACACCCCGGTATAGAAATGAAAGACGTAGTCCTACGTCAAAATAAGAGGGGCACTCGCGCTGCCAAACATCCCATACAGAGAAAGAAGAGAGGAGCTCAGATTAACACAACCGAGTTTGTGTTGACTCTGGGCTTCAAAGTTATGAAACGAGGGGCTTCCAAATACTCAAATCGATACCATGCTACAATGTGTTGGTACAAAAGGGACGTGTGCCACTTTTTTAACACTTTCGGTCTGACACACCGACGCGAATATAGGAGTAACTTTTTTGTACAAGTGCCTTTTTTCATATTCTAGAATATTGTTGAATGAAATGTATAAATTAATGTTAGTGGCATGGACTATTTATTGAATATAATGCATAAGATTATTACCGGACTATTCTTATTTGAATTCAGTCCCTTTTGTAACTGGATTGAACGAATCCATATATTAACTATTCGTCGATATATTCGTCGTTAGATTCATACGTTCAAAAGCAAAATATAAATGTTTACTTTCGTATAGTTATTCGCTAAATATAATGGTCATACATATACACACTTGTGAAAGAATTGAACTTGTGGAAGAATTGTAAACAGTAAACTATAAACTAATCGGTAGCTTATGGTAATTTTTAACAGTTACAGTTTCGGGGATATTTTTGACGTAGGATTACGTCTTTCGGGAACATATTGGGGTACAAATTGAAAATCGAAAATCGAGCACATCGTGAAAATGGTCCAATTTCAAACGCTTATAGCTCAGTCATTTCATGATGGATTGATAAAATTTTCGCGTCAATCGATTTCAGCACTCCATAAATAATATATGTCATGAAACTAACTATCTAAAAATTGAAAAATCTCAACCACTATCCTAACGGAAATACCCATTTCTGATTGGTCAAAATTGACGACACATGCGGCGGGTTCCTAACAGAGCCATCAAAACCGAGCTGCCTGGGGGAATTCGGCATTGCAAATACATAAAAGTAGGGGGAGCTTTTTCACCCACCGAATTGTATTCCCTAACAAAGACATCAATACCAAGCTGCCTGGGGGAAATCGGCATTGCAAATACATGAAAGTAGGGGGAACTTTTGTTCCTACCGAAATGTATTCCCTTACAGAAACATCATAACCAAGGTGCCCGGGGGAAATCTGCATTGCAAATATATGCAAGTCGGGGACATTTTTATATTGCAAATAAGGTGAGTGATACGATTAAATCTAGCAAATAAAATTTAAATATGGAACTTTAATGTTGGTTGCTTCGTGAAATTTCATATCAATGACCGATCATGTTTTGTGAGAAATTTAGCACAAGTGTAAGTGTATTTGGTAGCAGTTGTGTTAAAAATGACTTGTCTGTTTTGTTGTGTTCATTTTCATCCAAGGAAAGTTTATATGGCGAGAAAAATTGAAAAAATGGAGAAATATTAGAAGAAGTGATTGCTCTACATATAGTATTAGGTGTTGTTAGTCCAATTAAAATTCGCAATGGGTTGAATAAACACTCAGAAAGTAAAAATTATAAAAGAAAACTGCCTTTTCCATTTCAAATATGTTTTCTCTATATTAAAGTAACATGCTTTTAACGGATGAGAAAAACTGATAATTGTATTCGGTATTGATAACTATCTTATATTAAATTGGTGAGTTTTTTTTTTCTTTATTTCATCCATACATAACACAGGACGCGAAGGGGGGCGTTGCTGATTAATGGTCAGCTGCATCCCAATAGGAAGTATCTCGTGTCGAGCACACGTACAGAGCATCGAAGACTGCAACATACCAATTATGAGAACACTTGTAATACTAACCTCGAGCCAACCGCGAGTAATCGGTTACATATCACTAACATAGTTGTAAGCAAACATTGTCGAAATATTGAACTCCCGGCCCCGTTAGGCCGACGCCATATGAGCCTTAATAAAATATATATTTTGGATAAAAAAAAAACACAGGACGCATCTCGTCTAGGGACACAAAGGGCGGTTTTCATCATATCTCGCTCCACTTCGGTATCATTTATCTGATACGCACCATCCAACGACTGTTTATCATCCTTCTGTCTTCATCACTCGATAAACACTGGTGGAGTGAACAAACAATACCCAATAACCAAACAAAACGGCCCTTTTCAGGAGGCCACCAAATCATTATCAAAGAGTTTAACGATGTAATTCTTCAAACATATCCAAAATCAACATATAGCCTAACGGAATTCTACGTCCTACTGCGGTCGTGTCTCGGACACAACCCTCCTGTGACTTTTTTTTATAATGGACAATATCGACAAGAAAACAAGAAAAAGAAAAGGAAGTTTCTAGAAATCCTTTTATATCATCTTTTTATCTAAAAATCCCATCTAAAAAAAGGCATTAAGTCTTAGTTTACCAAGAATACAGAGACAAAGAATATTAGAAATATGCAAACTTTATGTTCCAGAACCTTTATCATCTGGTGATTATCTAGAAGGTCGTTATACATTCTTCTCTTTGATAAAAGACCCGAAAACCGGGCAACAACTGCATGAAATGTAAAAAATATGTTTGTTTCGAGCATGCAGTTATGCTATGTTCTGATTCTTACTCCAATGAAACCACAATCGATTAATACGTTTTTATGTTATTTTATAGCTCTTTATACTTCCATGAATCATATTCAGTTGCTTACTTTTAATTAATATCATTTCGATATTTGTGTTGGAGTATCAAAAATTACTCTATTTTAAGGAGGCTAGATTAGATGGCTATTAAAACGAAATAAAGACATAGAAAACATTTTTTTTTTGAGTTTTTTCATTTAATCATACTCTCTTCTTCAAATAAATGCCAATGAAGCCTGAAAAATACACAATGTCAACATTACAGAGAAGTTCAATTTTCGGTCTGTGACACCGTGCGCGAGTATACGTGTTATGATTTTGCACGCGAGTACAGGAGGGTTAAAACAGTGAATCCTTAAAAGTATCTTGAAAACTACTGTAAATCATGAAAAAAAAAACAATTTGAACCTTTGAATACCTGATTTGAGACAGGTGCGCTGAACTAAGACTTTCAAAAAGTAGACAAACCAAGATCATCTATTCGACTGGACAAATATGTTGGTTTGTTTATATTTGACAGAATATATTCGTGTATGTCATCCGTGTGATATTATGTTCCCTTACAAAATGCCCCCTTCCTTCTTCTGCAAAAACATTGAACACTTGCCAACATTAATTGGATATATTGTGGTCAGTCTTCAGAACACAACGCGATGCTAATATGCAACAAGATTTTCGCACTCGCTCCTTGTGTACACATGCGTTCTGTCAAATTCACACGCACCGAAACATAGCTGGAAAGTTTTATTGTCAACATTGTTTTTGTGTCGTGTTTATGCACTGTGTATCTATACCTCGTCTCTGGACCGGGCTTGAATCTGGTGCGTCTCCTCTGCTTTCTCTGTTGACTGATTTTCTTCACCCAAGAACATACGGTTGGTATAGATCAGCGGTATTCAGCTTTTTTTCAGATTTGCCACAAACACATGTTAGTCATGGTGTCACGGGCCGCAAAAAAATAAAGAAGGATGGACAAGACACGATCACCACTGTTAACATCGGACTATGAAATTATAAATTCATAAATGAAAAGCATTAGTACAAAACACTTGGTAGCACTGTATTTTGACGCCACCTCCAACCCGGAAACAATGCTTGAATTCACGAAAATTAATTGATCGTTCGTAAAAAGTCATCAGTAACTCATTAACGATATATCAGTCATCCTACTAGCGACCAGATGGCAGCGGCAGCGAGGCTTTCCAAATAGACTTTCTCGATGTGGTGTGTTCAGTTTAGTTTTCCTAATTGGTCTTTTTGTTTTGAGACTAGAGGCGAATTAACTAAGCAAGTCTAAGAGTATGAGAAAGCTTTTATAATTCAAAACATCACAATAATTACACCAATAAATCCGAATACGCTCCTGAGGTCACAGAAAGTCTCTTCCAGCAAAAAAATATAAAAATCAGTTGGCTTTCAATTACTTATTTTTTATTATATTATTCTAGAATGTATGGAAGTTTTTAAAAATATTTTTGGACGATGGTTTTGATGGCCACGAAAAGGACCGTGGGTTTACGTGGGTTTAGAGACACGGTTGAAGATGACTCTTGATTCATTTTTGTTCTCGCGAGAACAATATACGGGATTTGTGTCCTTATTGCCAATGCACATGACTCACTCAGTATGCACCGCGATTATTCTTTCCGTGCTAGATACGATGCGGACCTAGGTGATTACATATTCACTCCCCCACCACTGTTATTTATTTGATAAACAACCAATCTCCACATAACGGAATGAAAACCGACGTGGTACATCCTATTCAATATTTATCTTCTGCTTCTGTCCGTCAATGCATGCTCTGCACTATGCTCACTTCGCGCATATTCTGTGAATGCATTCTGAGGCAACAAAATGAACATCAGGTCGACACGGTAGCAAATGAGGATGGCAAGGACGACCTCACTATTTATAATGCTTCCACGGCCATCCGACGACATGCTTCAGCCGTTGACCAATCTTGACTACGATGAACTTTCAATTATATTTATAATTTTTTGAGATTGTCGTACCATTTCGTTCAGCCGGCAAAGGGGTATCAACACTCAAATTCATGCGACTCAAACGTAATGTTCTCTTTTTCGAAATTTTAAACATACACCCCAGTTCAGATACAGGAATGATGTAGTGCAAAAATGTAGAATCATAATGAGTCGACATGAAATTCGACATGGTACTTCTACCGGAAAAATTGCACCATTGTGTGCGGTATTTATCTTCCTTTCTATCATTGTATAAAAAAAAATGCTGTGTCTGACATCAGCATTGCGAACTGCTTCGAGAAAAACTGCTGGAGCGAGACTGTGATTTGAATAATGATGATCATGGTTTGAATTATGAAGCTTAGAAATTTTTCGGTACATTCGCCTATAGCCTTGATAAAGGCCAATTTAGAAAACTAAACTTGGCCTCAGTCTTTAGAAAGCCCATTTGGAAAACTCTGCTGTCGTCTGGTTGCTAGCTGGATGACTGATGATTCGTGAATGCTGTGGAATCGCGAAAAGCTTGTTTATACTGCATAAACATAAACATGCATAAACAGGTGAAGCTTAAATTGCAATATTTTCACTATCCACACTGTCCGTAGAACGAATGCTACATTTACTATTTCTATTTCATAAAAACGTGTCCTTTTTATCAAATACTATCTTTTTATATTTTTTATAGCTGAAATACCTTTTACGTCCTACGTAAAAAAAAGATTTTTTTTAGGTTATTGTTACATATCCAAAATAGTTTTACAAAAATGTGACGGTTTGTAGCTAGAACACGACTGCATTTTCGACGAAGAACTACGGAATTATATTATTCAATCCGCTTGTTTATCACTATCATTTTAGAATGCATCGTAATTTTTGAAACAACTTTTACTTATACTTCTAATTTTAGAGGTTTGGAAAGAGTCGTAGTTTTACAGAATCAGCTGGAAATGGGTGGGTCATAATTCTTTTCTTTCCCTTGCGAGCACAACGAGCATGAGAATAATAAGTAAGTATCGCAAGCGTTATTTTTATTTTCAATGTTATAGCTTCAACAGTTATCGTGGTGATCTTTTTTAACAGTTATTGTGGTGATCTTTATTTTCATGGTGTCACAGGCAATTCTATGTTTGATTCATCACCATCATCCACATTTACGACATTGAGCTTCGTTTTCCGAGTTTGAGAAGCAACAAACAATGATGAATTTCCAGGAGGAATGATCACACTTTTAAAATAATAATTATAAATAAAAACAGGAAGTGGGTTATATCTATGGTATAACCGCAAGGGTGACGTAGGACTATCGTTGATTTAGAGATCATTTGTTCGAAGTTGAATCTAAATCCATTCTGAATGAATGAATAAATGAATATTTGGGGGACTTCGAAAACGAGAGCGTTACGTTGGAGGCACAAGGTTTTATGCATCCAATATAGGATACGAAAAACCTTGTTCTGAAGAATAATCTTCAGAAGCTAACCTGCTAACTGTACTTGATTGACAAATCACAAACCCAAATGTAATATATGGATATTTTATGGATAGAAAACATTAAAATAAACTCTTTCACATGAATATATTTTGAAAATTCCCAGAGGAACTGGCAGATTATTTTCAGTAACGATTAGTTATTTCCACATTTTCCTCGATACTGGAAGCCCACCAGTGGTTAATACCAACTCGATAACCACCTGTTAATAGCACTTGATTGAAACATATTTGGTCACAGTGTTACATGGATAGAAAACATTCAATTAAACTCTTTCACATGAATATATTTTGAAAATTCCCAAAGGAACTGGCAGATTATTTTCCAGCAATGATTAGATCTTTCCGGAATTTTCTCGATGCTGAATGGCATCCTAACGGAAAGTTCTGCGCGTGTATGTGTCGATCCTTCGCCGTCCACCTCCTCCAGCACGTTAGGCAACGATGTTGCCTTGTCGATGTCCTCACGAAAAATGAATGTTTCTCACCACCAGAATATCGCTTAAGTATGCTTTTTGTGTGTGATTGAATCGAGAGAAGGTGTGGTTTACGATGGCAATTTGGAAGGCAAACTAGAGGGGAATGAACTCTCTGAGCTCGGAACTTTCGGCGAATGAGCAATAATCGATTGCGGGCGCATACAATATTGGATACGGAAATATCCTACTGATGGGGAAGAATAATCTTCTGAAGCTATCCTGTTAATTGCGATTGATTGAAAAACCACAAAACCAAATGTATTTGGTCACAGTGTTACATGGATAGAAAACATTCAATTAAACTCTTTCACATGAATATATTTTGAAAATTCCCAAAGGAACTGGCAGATTATTTTCAGTAACGATTAGTTATTTCCACATTTTCCTCGATACTGGAAGCCCACCAGTGGTTAATGCCAACTCGATAACCACCTGTTAATAGCCGCGCGTGTATGTGTGTTTAGCGATGTCTTCCCAGGGAACCGTTTGTGGCATCACTCTCCTCCTGATAGATTCCCTTCTGGCCTAGGGTGCACAAACAGGCTCTTGGTGACACCGTTCATCCGCGCTTTCATGATAAATAAAGAGCTTCACCGCAACAGCGACAACATGCTCCAATCGCTGTTCAATTAGAACTGAGTGGATTTCCGAGCGGCGCTCGCTTATATACCGATTGGTGATTTCAATAGCCTGTTTTGAAAGCAATTTTAAGACTATTGAAACAAGTTTTTGGATCAAAAAGTAACAAGTATATAACGCGTAGACATTTTATCTTTCGAATGAAGTGTTTATCATACCATTTCGTTCAGTTGTTTAGGAGCTATTAACGCTCAAAATCTCGGTCTACGGCGTAACGCTTTCGGTTTCGAAACTTTGATTTTACACCCCGGTATAGAAATGAAAGACGTAGTCCTACGTCAAAATTGATTTTTCTGTATGGCATATGTATTCTATGTAAAATAGTTACACACTTTTTCGCAAATGTTTGATGATGTAATAGATACGTAGTAATTTTTCCTGTCGATTGATGCAAATATCTCTACGAACAACCGAGAAATAACGGAATTGCATCTTAAATCGCTATATTTCCTCTTTCATTTCTCGTTGCCCGTTCAATGATCGTTGCAGTTGATTCGTGTATCAGTCAATTCCACACACAAACTATAAACACTTTCGCTCTTATAATACGCCTAAGGTGGGAGCGAACCCCAGCACGTACAATAGCCATGAGCAAGAAGTATCTTCTTCTTCTTCTTCTTCTTCAATGGCACTAACGTTCCTAGAGGAACTTCGCCGTCTCAACGTAGTATTACTTGCGTCATTTTTTATTAGTACTTAGTTGAGATTTCTATGCCAAATAACACGCCTTGAATGCATTCTGAGTGGCAACCTCTAGAATACGCGTGATCACAGTGCAAGTCGGAGGAAATTTCTTTGACGAAAAATTCCCCCGACCAGAACGGGAATCGAACCCGAACACCCGACATGTTAGTTATGACGCTAACCACTCGGCCACGGGAGCACATGAGCAAGAAGTATAGGTGGAGCAGATGATAGAGTTTGCGAGCGTAGTGTGCGTGATAGCATGCGCTACCATAGCTACTTCTCGAATCGTGACGTCAATGTTTGTGTTTACATTCAATTGCCTTCCACATCCATGCAAAAACGCTATTTTCAGTAAGTTACTTATCAATTAAAAACAGATATTTTGTTTGGAATTCCCGCTGAATATGAGTATAACGCGGCAGTGTGCAGTGGATATTTGTGGAATCATGTCGGAGAAGATGAATAAAAATGATATTTTTGTGTGTCTTTTTCACTCTCTCATCATCAAAGAAACAAAGAAATTTAAATCATTTTCGCGATAATATGACAATATTTTCGCGACTCACAGTATCGACGCAAGTGATTGTGGAAAATAGTTTACAATCAAGTAACATTTCATTGATTTTTTTGACGTGGGACTACGTCTAACCGGAATATATGGGGGGTAAAATGAAAACATAAACACTGAACATGCAGGAAAAAATGCAAGATTTCGAATGCTTATAACTCAAACATTTTCTACTGGATCGGAAAGATGTTTGCATCAATTGATTGGGAATATTTCTACGCACATATCGCAATTAATAAAATGTCATTTTTCATTAGATAAATAATTGAATAACTGTAAAATGTTAAGCGTTATCTAAACGCCCTAACTGCCTCGTTTTGATTGGTCCGATTTACGGTTTCCCCAACACAGACTTCGAAACCAAGCAGCGTTGGGGAAATCGGAATTGAAAACACGGGTATTGCTTGATTCAAGTTTTACCCACTAACGTTTTCTTCTTACCTTTTTATTTTCAGAAGCCGTTTTCCCGCCAAATTTGCGCTGCGTTGTGTTGTGCTGTGTTTGAGTGAGAAAAAGTGCTGCAAAAGTCTGTATTAAGACTCAGTGAATTTGAAATAAAAAGAAAGAATAGAAAAAGAAAATTATAAGCGAAGTTATAAGGAAACCAAAAGAAGAGAATATATTGGTGATCCAGTTTAGTGAGTGCCAGAGGGCCTCTTCGAAGGCTTTTTTTTCATTTCGTAGTATTGAGGTGTTTCTACGGCGATAACCAGAGATCTCGGTTAATCACTGGTTGTTATCTTCAGGTACGCGGTAAGCGAAACCATTTTTCTTATCTTATCTCATCAATAAATACCATATTAAAAACTCAGTGGGTCGATTAGCCCAGCCGTCATTATGGCGACTAAAAGCAGTGGTGGCGAATGTAACGAAAATTCATCGTATGACTAAAAAGGGTAAGGATGGTGAAGTAATTCCTCTTCCTACTTTAATATTGACGGTTTTGGGCACTGTTCCTCCACAATTTATAAAATTGGTCTACTAAGAGTGGCAACCAGCCCCTTTATACCAGAGGCAATGCTCTGTTATAAGTGCTGGAATATCGGACACACAAAATTGCGTTGCCCAAGAAACGAACCACTTTGTGGAACTTATGGCGAAGAGCACAAAATTGTCAAAGATACCAAATGCGACAAACCAGTTTTTTGCCTTAGATGCAAAAACAATGAGCATGGATCTTTCAACAGAAAATGCCAATTTTACCAGGACGAAAAGGAAGTCCAACGGCTTCATATTGTCAAGGGGATCTCGTTTGAAGAAGCGCGTAAAATTGCAAAAGGCGGTAAAACCACCTATGCAGGAGTAGCGCAACTAAGGCTAACTCAACACAAAACAGATGACGAATTCAAAAAAATCATCGAAATTAAAAATCGCGAGATCGAAGATCTCAAGAAACAATTGGCAAATCTTAATAAAAAAATTGATTTGCTATGTGCTTATGAATCTTTGACCGAAATGGACACAGAAAGCGATCGTGAAAATACTAATATCGGAATTAACACTGAACAACCAGAACACACCATATACATGAAAAAAAACGATCAAAAAAACACAAACGACATTTAACAATGGACAACGTACAACAACCGGCAAAAAAGACTCCGACTAGAGAACACATGAAAACTCCACCAAAACCGAAACAAACTAATAAAGAACCACTTATAATCGGACCCAGCAACACACAACTGAAAACAAATATGGAAATAGACCAATCTTTTGACAAAATGACGCTAAAGCCATCCACTTCTGGTAACAGTACATCTGCCCCAGCTAGAAACAACTCTTCATAAATGGCTAACAATCCCACCAAAAATAATTGGACAATTTTTAACAATTTAGCCGTCCAATGGAACGTTAGAGGTCTCAGAAGTAGACTTACTGATTTACAACTATTGATTTCCGAAATTAATCCCATTATTCTTTGTATTCAGGAAACAATGACTCCTGGTAATTTTTCTTCAGATTACATAAAAAATTAAGTAACATATTTTAAGGAAGGCCCCACCCCATCTTCAAACGGGGTTGCAATTGCAATTAAAACCGGGTCCCCCCATAAACTCCTTAAACTCAACACTTCAATGCAAGCAATAGGAATTTTATCTGAATTCCCAATTGCAGTTGCAGTTGTTAGCCTGTACATCCCACATCATGCTGACTTGGCTACACTTGGTGGTCAACTGGATCATCTAGTGAGCCAGCTTCGTCCCCCATTTATAATTACGGGTGATCTTAACGCTCACTCTCATACTTGGGGTAGTACATACCTAGATCGAAGAGGAGAGATAATTGAGGACTTCACTTCTGATCACTCCCTTCACATTTTGAATAATGGTCAACATACCAGATTACACTCTTCTAATGGTCTCACAACCGCCATTGATCTCACTATCGCTTCTAGTCAACTTGTTTCGAAGCTATTATGGAACGTTTATGAAGACAACTGTAATAGTGATCACTTCCCCATTATTATTTCCCTTGGTAAGTCTTCTCCGGAAGTACCCACTAGACCAAGGTGGAAATTTGAATTCGCAGATTGGACTAGTTACCAGTTAGATACTGAAAACCGCCTCTTAGCCAGACAGGATTGGTCTGCAGAAAGCTTTTCTCAGACCATCCTTGAAATTGCTTTATTGCACATACCAAGAACCAGTGGAAATCCTGGAAAAAAGTGCGTTCCTTGGTGGACCCCTGAGGTCGGAACTGCTATTAAATGCAGAAGAAAGGCGTTAAGAAAATTGAGGAACACCAACTCAAACAGTCCGCTCAAGCCTATTCTGTTGAAGGAATTCCAGAAGGCGCGAAGCGAAGCTAGGTCTGCCATTTTCAGAGCCAAACAGGACAATTGGGCCAAGTTTGTCGAAAACATCAACCCTCAAACGTCATCAAAAGAGTTGTGGAGAAAAATTGGAAGGCTAAACGGCAAAAAGAGAAGAAACCAATACAATCTCCTTATTGATGGTCAATATACTATTGACCGTAAAACAATAGCAGAAGCTTTTGGAGAACATTTTGCCAAAGCCTCGTCCAACCATAACTACAAATGTCTTTTCCAAACCAGAAAATCCAAATGTGAAAATGAACTCGTTGACTTCAACTCCGATTCTGAGTTTGATTACAACAGGGATTTTTCCATCATCGATCTTGAATGGGCACTTGGTAGAGCGAAAGAAGGTTCTGCAGGACCAGACGAGATTAGCTATCCTTTGTTGAGAAATCTGACCTACCTTGGAAAAAAAGTCTTATTGAAACTTTACAATAAGGTATGGTCCAGCGGGAATATTCCCAATTACTGGAAAGAAGGTCTGATAGTTTCACTTCCGAAACCAGACAAAAACCAACATCTTCTGGACAATTTCCGACCTATAACTCTTTTGAGTTGTGTCGGAAAAGTTCTAGAAAGGATAGTTAATCGACGCTTAAAGACCTTCTTAGAGTCTAATAAGCTACTAGATCCAAGACAGTTCGCTTTTCGTGCGGGAAAATGCACAGAAGATCACCTCGAAGAATTAGAGGCTATTGTACATGACGTTATCGAGAAAGATCACCACGCAGATGTGGCCTCACTTGATCTTAGCAAGGCATTTGATAGAGCATGGAGGTACCCAGTATTGAGGAGTCTCTTCGACTGGGGGATCCGTGGAAGACTAGGTTTTTATATTAAAAGTTTCCTAGAAAATAGAACCTTTAGAACCATAGTCAACAACACAAAATCTTCACTAAAAATCCAAGAAAATGGAATTCCCCAGGGCTCGGTTATATCACCAACCCTCTTCTTGGTCATTATGCAATCCCTTTTTGCAAAAATTCCTGATAATGTAAAAATCCTTGTTTATACAGTTGACATTGTGCTAGTTTCAGTTAGCGTCACTGCTTCAGCAACAAGGAAAAGACTTCAGAGAGCAATTGATTCCGTTCTAGACTGGGCCCAAAATCTTAGTTTCGAAATATCTCCGGAAAAATCTAAAGTTCTTCATATATGTAGTCCAAAAGCTCACTTCAAAATTTCCAACCCCAGAATTTTCGAAACCCAAATCCCCTCAGTCAAAACTCTCAAAATACACGGAGTAACCTTTGACAAGAAACTTAGTTTCTTGCCACATGCTCAGGCGATCAAAAAAGAAGCCCGAAACAGATTAAATTTATTGAAGGCAATTTCTGGCAACCTAGTTTCCGGACATAGGAAATCTCTTTTAAGGATAGTAAACGCTTGGTTAATTCCAAAAATTCTCTATGGAGTAAGCATCTTCAGCAGAGGTGGCGAAAAACCGCTTAAAACGATCGAACCGGTATATAATAAGGCAATAAAGATAGCCATCGGTGCCTTTGTTACAAGTCCCACTCTCGCTGTTATGGCGGAAAGTGGGCAGCTACCATTCGATCGGCTCGTTACGAAGATTGTAACCGATAGAGCTATCCGTTACCTTTCAATTCCTGACCGCGACCATGATGTCCCATTAATATCTCGGGCGAAGGACCGATTCAAAGAACACACCAATCAGGATCTTCCCGATATATGTGTACATTCGACGGTTATGGAAAGGAATTGGAATGTGAAACCACCGAACGTCAACCTTGATTTACTCGAGGAAGTTCGTGCAGGAGATCTCCAATCAAAAGTAAAGGCATGTTTCAATCACCTCGTAGAAACATAATTCCAGTTTGAACATCAAGTTTACACTGATGGTTCTGTAAGCACTGACGGTGTCGGTTGTGGAATTTTTGATAACCAATACACTGGTAGCTTCTCGCTTCCTCCTCAATGCACATTTTTAGCGCAGAAGCTTTTTCGCTTCTAATCGCTACCCAAGAGTGCACACATGATTCTCTTCCTACTGTTGTATTTTCTGATTCCGCGAGCTGTCTCCAGGCTCTTCAAAAAGGTAAAAACCTTCACCCATGGATTGCAACAGAAGAAGCTGCTTCTGACAAAAATATTACGTTCTGCTGGGTTCCCGGTCATACCGGAATTCCTGGAAACACTGCCGCCGACAAATTAGCCGGTAGGGGCAGAACCCAAGAACCCCCTAATATACCCATTCCTCGCTCTGATGCGAAATTTTGGGTAAAACAACAGATCCGCCAAAGTTGGGACATAGCCTGGAGAAATAGCAGATCAACTTTTCTTCAAAGAATTAAAAACAACACTCTTCCATGGCATGACAGAAACAACAGTAAGGAAAGACGGCTTCTCACCCGTCTTCGAATCGGCCATACAAAGGTCACTCATACATATCTTTTTCAAAGAAATAAAGAAAAACCTCAATGCTCTTGCAACGAGGCTCCCATCTCTGTAAGTCACTTGCTACTGGATTGCCAACATACGAAGTATGCTAGAATTACGAATAATATTGGACAGAACCTAAGGGACATATTAAGTAATGATGACACTCAGGAGAATAACTTAATTGAATTTTTGAAAGAAACAGAACTTTACAAGAAAATATAGAACATTTGAAACAAAAATAATAAAAATAGTAGAAAAGAAAATCGGAGACGAATGAATTGTTAGATTTAAAGTCTCCGTAAACAAAGGAAAAGAAGAAGAAGAAGAAGAAGAATTGAAAATACATTAAAGTAGGGGGACTTTTGTTCTCTCCGAAATATGTTCCCTAACAGAGACTTCAAAACCAAGCAGCATTGGCAAAACCGACATTGCAAATACATGAAAGTAGGGGCTGCTTTTGTTCCCACCGAAATGCGTTTCTCTAACACAGACTTCAAATCCAAGGAGCGTGGGGATGTTGGCTTTGCAAATACATGCAATTCGGGGGCATTTTCGTTCCGACTGAAATGTGTTTCGCTACCACAGACTTCAAATCCATGGAGCGAGGGAAAATTGGCATTGCTAATACATGCCAGTTTTTTTTTATCCCTTTTGTTTATTTTAGGCTCATTAGCATTTTAGCTGTAACAGAGCCGAATTTTAATCGTGTACATGTCACATGTTTATCATATGTATAATTAGCACATTTACACAGTTGCCATTTTTCGGCGTTATTCCCTTCTATACCATTGCATATGGTACACATTTTTACACAGTAGCCATTTAGGCGTAAGAGTTTTCTACCTGTTCTTCCATTATCCAGTTAGACCGGACAGCGGAGACAGTTGATTGATCATTGTTGAGTTATTTACAGAACAGCAGCCCGATGTTTCTTGCAGAGCAGCGCAGTTGTATGGATGAATCGATCTTATTTCGACCGTGGATCGATCTCCATCCCTGATGATTGTTGCGTGGACGTAGTTATTCTGTAACAACACAAAGATGGTCAATGAGGGCCCTGAGTTTTGAACTCACGATCGATCGCTTACTAAGCGAACGCGCAACCAATGTGGCTACGGAGACCCCCTAGGGCAATTTGTTCCGACTAAAATATGTTTCCCCAACACAGGCTTCAGAACCAAGGTGTCTAGGGAAATTGGGATTGCAAATTCATGCAGGTCGGGAGTATTTTTGATCCGACTGAAATCTGATTACCTATAAAGACTTCTAAACCAAGGTGTCTGGGGAAATCGGCATTGCAAATACATGCAAACTGCGAGTACTTTTATACTCGTTTGCCTTTGTGCAGACTCGAATGCGTTTCCCTAACACGGTCTCCTAAACTTAGGTACCTGGTAAGATCGTGCAGACACTAGAGACATGGCAACTTTTTACTCCCAACGCAAATATATTGAATTCAATTGAATTCGGAAATTGTTTCATTCAATCAAAAATTCATCCAATACATACAAATGATTACTCATACATCAGCAAGCCGTGGAATAAAGGTGACGTATAATTTTCATCAAAACGAATATTGCAGATTTTCTTCGTGATTTTTTTTTTCTTGTAGGTCATTTCAGTGTTTTGAAGACTATTTCTCGAAGAAGTTGTGAAGTTATTGGAGCCATTTGTTTAGCGAGTGGAATTCCCCGAAGAAGATATACGAATTTTGAATTTTCAAGTGTTTTTCGGTGTGTGTGAAGCTTCCCGCTGTATTGAACCTTGGTGCAGGATTTCTGAAGATTCCCTGACTCTGGAAAATATAAAACAGCTAAGTTTTTGTTTTGTGTTACTCAATTAATTAATTAATTTTATTTTATTTTTTTTTATATATACAAAAATAATAGTTTTATTTTCTGTGAGTGTTAGGCATTTTATGCTCTCTCTGCTCTCATTTTTATTACACAATTCTATCTAAATGGAGGGGAACGAACCCTCCGATGTTGATATGAGCATCGTAGCTTCTCCTAGTAATTGTTTTTCTGAAGTTCGTCCTTCGAAGAAAAATAAAAAACAATCACAGTTAAATTCGACACAGCCAACAATTGATTCTGTTTCACTCAGTTCGGTTCAAAATCTAATTAATTCTCCTCAACATCCAATCATTGAGAATATTCCTCCCAAGAATCTTTCTCGAATACGACAATACCAGAACGTTTCGGGTTCATCGAAAAATCGTTGGGTGGTATTCTTCCGTCCCAAAGGGAAACCGTTAAGAGTGACCCAAATTTGTAAAGACTTGAAATCTAATTACTCAAGTGTCTTGGAGATTACAAAAGTTAACAAAGACAAACTTCGTGTTGTGCTCTCGGATTGTAAAGACGCTAACGCAGTTGTAAATAATTCTTTGTTCACTGCTGAATATCGAGTGTATATTCCGGCACACATTGTTGAAATCGATGGTGTGGTTTCGGAAAAATCTCTCCAACTAGTAGATTTCGAAAAAGCAGAAAATCGTTTCTCTGCTTTATCAGAGGATGATGAATCGGATACAACTTTCGATCCAATAATCGCGGGAAGAACCAGGAAGAGAAAAAATACTTCCTCCTCCAAGCCTGCTAAAAAAAGAGGATTATCCTCTAATCAACCAGAAGCTTCTTCTCATTTTTCTGCTCCTTCCAACAGTAACCCTCCTGGTTGGGGATCCTCTAACTATGACGTTCATTTCCCTGAATTGTCAAGTCATCCCAGATTTGCTTCTCGATCGGTTCCTGAACCCCAATCATTTTCAGGAGGTATTTGCTTTTCTTCAATTGTTAGATGGATCTTTGATATTTTCGGAATTTCAGATTCATTGAAATGTCTCATTTCTGCTTGGCTTCCTACTATCAGTCAGTTAGCTCAACAAATGGTTGCAAAGTGGCCCCTCCTCTCCTTCATTAATTTCGATGCCTAATTTATTGGATGAGTCAGAGAATTCTACTATTCTACAGTGGAATTGTAGAAGTCTTCTTCCAAAACTTGACTCTTTCAAGCAAATGCTCCATTTTTTGAATTGCGATTTGTTTGCTCTATCTGAAACATGGCTTCGTTCGGACAATATATTAAACATCCATGATTTCAATATTATTCGTTTAGACCGTGATGATTCCTATGGAGGAGTTCTCATAGGTATTAGAAAATGTTATCCATTTTACAGGATTCCCCTGCCTTTAGTCACAGGAATTGAAATTCTTGCGTGTCAGGCACGCATCAAGGGTAGAGATTTGTGCATTGCTTCTATTTATATTCCACCAAGTACAATGCTTAATTATCGAAACCTTGTGAATATAATTGAGCTTCTTCCACAACCTCATCTTATTTTGGGAGATTTCAACTCACATGGCATTGGCTGGGGTGAATCTTTTGATGATCGAAGAGCTAATTCTATTTATGATCTTTGCGATGAATTCAACATGACAGTTTTAAATACAGGTGATATAACAAGATATGCTCCTTCATCAGGCCGCGCAAGTCGCTTAGATTTATCCCTTTGTTCTTCCTCTTTATCATTAGATTGTCATTGGAAGGTTATCCAAGATCCACATGGAAGTGATCATTTGCCGATCACCGTTTCTATTTCAAATTATTCTAAATCGTCTGAAACTATAAATGTTCAGCATGATTTATCTAGAAACATTGATTGGAAGAGATATTCTTCAATTATTTCAGAATCAGTGGCATTAGTTAATGAGTTACCCCAGTTAGAAGAATATAATTTTCTAGCTGGTTTAATTCATGACAGTGCTATTGATGCCCAAACGAAACGTTTTCCTGGGAATTCGTTTCGCAGACGTTCTCCTAATCTGTGGTGGGATCAAGATTGTACAAATCTCTATAAAGAAAAATCGAATGCTTTCAAGAATTGGCGTAAATCAGGCTCCTGCGAACGTTACGACAATTACATTTATCTGGAGCGTAAATTCAAAAGCTTCATAAAAGCCAAAAAGAGAGGCTATTGGCGTAATTTTGTGAATGGGCTTTCCCGAGAGTCTTCCTTGAGCACTCTTTGGAGAGTTGCCAGACAAATGAGAAATTCAACTCATTCAAATGAACAAGTTGAATATTCTGAAAGGTGGATCTTTGACTTTGCCAAGAAGATATGTCCAGACTCAGCATCTGCTCCACCTCCCTTCTTGGAGACATCTGATGATATTGCGCCTCCGTTCAGTATGGCTGAATTTTCGTTTGCACTTCTGTCATGTAACAATTCGGCGCCGGGGTCAGATAGGATCAAATTCAACTTATTGAAAAATCTACCTGATAATGCGAAGAAACGTTTGTTAAAATTGTTCAATGTTTTTCTTGAGCAGAACGTTATTCCGCATGAGTGGCGACAGATTAAAGTTATAGCTATTCTGAAACCTGGTAAACCTGCGTCTGATTATAATTCTTATAGACCAATTGCAATGCTCTCTTGCATTCGAAAATTATTAGAGAAAATGATTCTATGTCGCTTAGACAGCTGGATAGAATCCAACAACCTCCTCTCACCTTCGCAGTTCGGGTTTCGTAGAGGTAAAGGAACTAATGATTGTCTTGCTCTGCTTTCATCAGAGGTTGACATAGCCTTGTGTAGTAAGCAACAAATGGCATCAGTGTTCCTAGATATCAAGGGTGCGTTTGATTCAGTTTCCATTGAGGTTCTTTTTGAAAAACTTCATCTAAATGGGTTTTCTCCAAAATTAAATAGTTTTTTGTTTAACCTAATGCGTGAAAAACATATGAGTTTTTCCCATGGTTCTTCGTCAGTTTTACGGATTAGCTACATGGGCCTTCCTCAAGGCTCATGTCTTAGTCCAATCATTTACAACTTTTATGTAAATGACATCGATGTTTGTTTATCAGGAAACTGTACTTTGAGACAATATGCAGATGATTGTGTAGTGTCGGTAACAGGCAAAGACAGTATTCATCTGTATAATCCCTTGCAGATTTCTCTTGATAATTTGGTTGAGCGGGCTTGTAAATTGGGTATTGAGTTTTCTTCTGAAAAGTCAGAAATGGTTGTGTTTTCAAGAAAACACCGTCCCGCACAATTGCAACTTAAACTTTTGGATAGAACAATTAGGCACTCGCCGTCATTCAAGTATTTAGGAGTTGTGTTTGATTCTAGAGGCACATGGGGTAAACACATAGGTTACTTGAAACAAAAATGTCAGAAACGAATAAATTTTCTCCGATCCATAACAGGGACTTGGTGGGGGGCGCATCCCGTCGATTTGATTAGGTTGTATAAAACAACCGTTCTATCTGTTATGGAGTATGGAAGTTTTTGCTTCAGGTCCGCTGCCCGTACACATATTATGCAACTGGAAAGGATCCAATATCGCTGTTTGCGTATTGCTCTAGGATATATGCAGTCAACACATACAATGAGCCTAGAAATTTTAGCTGGTATCCTTCCTCTTTCTGTGCGCTTTTTCGAGTTATCATTCCGTTTTTTGATACGTTGTGAAACACTCAATCCGATAGTGATAACAAACTTTGAAAAAATGCTAACCTTAGGCACTCAATCTAAGCGAATGTCGCTATATCTTGAATTTCTGACCCTGGAAAGCCCATCTGCTTTACTTGGTTTCCAGACCATTCCTTCAATTTTGTTCAATCCTTCTATTAATTTTGACTTGTCAATGAAAGTTTATGTGAGTGGTATTTCCAGTGATCTCCGCCAAATAGTCATGCCTGCAATTTTCTTGTCAAGATATAAACATATTGACTCAACCAAATTTTTTTTTACTGATGGATCTAGTCTTAATGGTTCCACAGGTTTTGGGGTATTTAATATTAACTTCTCCATATTCCGTAAGCTTAGTTTACCCTGTTCGGTGTTTGTTGCGGAATTGGCTGCAATATACACTGCATTACAACATATTCAGACCTTGTCCCCTGAACATTTTTACATTTTTTCTGATAGTCTCAGCTCTTTAGAGGCACTTCGTTCGGTAAGGTCTAGATATTCTTCGTATTTCTTGTCTGGAATCCAACATCTTTTAAGTGTTTTGATAAGTAGATCATTTAATATCACTTTTGTATGGATTCCCTCTCATTGTTCGATACCAGGAAATGAAAAAGCTGATCTTCTTGCTAAGAAGGGCGCTACGGAAAGACTGTTATTTCATAGGCCAATTACTTTTGATGAATATCTCCATTTTCCTCGTGAACGTGCACTTCAATGTTGGCAGACAAGTTGGAATGGTAGTGATAAAGGTCGGTGGCTGTATTCTATCATTCCTAAAGTTTCCCTCAAACCATGGTTCAAAGGATATAATTATTCTCGTGATTTCATTCGAGTAGTGTGCAGACTCATGTCTAATCATTATTCCTCGAATGCACATCTTTTTCGAATTAACATCAGTGATAGTAACCTATGTATTTGTGGTACAGGTTACCACGATATTGATCACATTGTATGGTATTGCTCTGAATTTCAAAATAAAAGGTTATCTTTAATAGAAAATTTTCGCAAAAAGGGAATGCCACTCAATGTTTCGATCCGTGACGTTCTGGCTACTCGTAATCTCGATGCAATTGTGTTGATTTATTACTTCCTCAAATCCATACACTTTCAAATATGAGTATGTGTGTATTTTTCTTTTATTTTTGATTATCGTTTACTTCTCCAACTTTTTTGTTTTTTTTGTTATGAATATTTTTATTATTTATCAATAATATATGGTTATTAACGTTTTCATTTTTCTTCAACTATTTTCCTCAGAACTCAAAAATACTCAGATGCACGCAATTGCTCGCAATCTTCAAGGAGGTGGTTTTATCTATAAAAAATCCTCAAGAAGAAGTCTTAAATAATATTTCATAATGAATTGTTGTATAATTATTTATATTGTTCTATTTCTTGAAAAAATCATAGGGTTTTTATGCCTTTATGAGAAAGAACATTTGCATAGTTCTACTCACAGAGGCTTTTCCCTATACATAAACACGGCTCATTGATGCTTAACGTTGCTGAGCCAGTTGAAAATAAATTAAATTAAAAAAAAAATACAAATGATTACTAAGCTAAGGTAGTCCCACGTCAACCTTGCGGTTATATCATAGATATAACCCACCCATTTTCATTTTTTCTTTTGTTGAGGACTGAGAATACGACCTTTTTACCTCTTAAATGACATAAATGAGTCACAATACAATTGTCATCTATTAAAAGGCAATCAGTTACAAGATTTTATGAGCAAATTGGCTTATGACATCATGAAACCGTGCGTTATTTAAACATTGTTTTGTTTCTTCCATACAGATTCCATATTGAATGCGAATAATGACGACACCATATTTTGTTTACAAATCTAAATATACTCTGCCTACTGCTCCATCTCATATGTATCTCATTGGTACCATAGTAAAGCCGTATGTAAATGAATGCAGTATATGGCCATATTTCGAAATTCTCGATAGTCTTCCTTATCCACATTTTCATTCCTCGTACGTTGCAGCCACCTTCTTTATCGTTGCGCGCTTTGATACAGAAGGCTTCTTCGGTTGTAGTGAATGTGAACGAAGCTGCACTGGTATTTTTCAATATCTTTCATTCTTTTCATTCTTGTATTGAGCTGTGTGTGTATTTGTGTGTGACATCAGCATTGGGAATGAATTTTATCTGTTCGTTGTGCCGCGCTCACTTGCTCGCTCGAGACCCCATTTTGACGTAAGACTAAGTCTTTCATTTCTGTACCGGGGTATAAACTCAAAGTTCGAAAATGGGAGCGTGAAGCTGGAGTGCAAGGTTTTGAACGTAAATACCTCTTTGCCGGCTGAACGGAGTTGTACAAAAATCACTTATTCGAAAGACAAATTGTCCAACATGATTGCTAATCATTGACCTGAAAACTTGTTCAATAGCTAAAAATCGCCTTGAAAACAGACTATTGAAATCACACAAATCTGTATATAAAAGAATGCCCATTCGGAAATCCGATCAGTTATGATAGCGAAGCGGTTGATGCTGGTTGATGATCGCTGGAATCTGTGTGTTTCCCTAACACAGTTTTAAAAACCGATGAGCCAGATGAAATCGGCGTTGCAAAATAGATACAAGGTGCGGGTACTTTTGTACTTACATGTTAAAATCAAAACTGCCTGTGTTCATTAAATCAAGCAAATCTGCGGTTCAAGAAACATGTACACTTGGAAGAGCAATAATTTCAGAGGGAAATGTAAAATACATTGATCGTTTAGCCATTCTTCCATATTGTGGAAGTCCACGATAAATGAATGAAATAAACAAGGCATCATGCCATACGTCAGACTTCCAACGATGAACGTAATCTATCACAATACATGAATTGGCCTAAAAATGGATTGCATAAATTACGTAACGCTGAAAATCTGGATTTTTGACCATCACCCTCCCCTTACGTAACGCAACTGCTATCCCTAAAACACAGTAAATAACGCAATATTGACCCCTCTCCCTTCCCCTTCTCGCGTTACGTAGTTTGTGCACAGAGTCATTCACAATTCATCAGTCATCCAGCGAACGACCAGACGGCAACGGCAGCGAAGTTTTCCGAATGACCTTTTTCAGAACCGAAAGTTTAGTTTAATTTTCCAAGTTGACTTTTTCATGACAAGAGACGAATGAACCCGAAAAACAAAATTATCATAAGCGGAATTCCAGTAAAAAAATGTAAAAAAAACCTATGGCATTTTTATTACTTAGATTATTATATTAGAATACATCGATTTTTTTGCAATACCATAAATACCGTAAAGAACTTTGGTGGCCCCGAGAAAGACAGATGGTTTACTAGGTTTTGTAGAAGCATCTTAGGGAGAATGATCAATGATTCATTCTTGCTCGCGAGAGAACAACACTCGAGATTTGTGTCCTTGTTGCCAGTGTTCGTAGCGCTCTCAGTACGCATCTGTACGCTCTCAGTATGCATCTTTCGTGTGTTTCAATCATTCCCAAAGCCTATGTACCTAACGGTATGAAAGCCGACATGGTACGTCCTGTTTAATATTTTTCTTCCAATCTGCGACCATTGGTTTGATCTATTGTAGTGCACTCCAGTTTGCTATGTATGCAGTGTCAATTCGTTCCATCACTCAGGGAATAAGTGATAGTCGCTACAGGACTTTGCATATCCCCCCACGAAGGTATGACTTCCTTTATGAAGTTCCTTTCCTGTTTTGGTTCAGCAGACCAAATCTCGTTAGGCATAAGAATGCCCTTTCCAAGAATTCGCAGTCTTCGCTGAATTAGTGTACTGCATTGACACAGTAAATGTTCCGAAGTCTCAGCTTCGAAATTGCAGAAACGACAGTTATCATCTGCCAGTTTTCCGGTCGGACAGTGTCCGGTCAATAGACCGGTTAATGTACTCAAATCTGCCTTATTCAAGCTGAGTAGGTTGCGTGTTATTCTGTTACAAGGTGTAATGAATAATTTGGATTGTCTTGGTATTGATAGAGCCCTCCAGTTAGCTTCATTCATTGATATTTTCCAGGTTTTGAGTTCCAATTTCATGCATGATGTAGATAATCCACAAAATGGCTCAGGCCCGATGAATTTAGTTGAAGATCCTAATCTTGCTAAGAGATCGGCTTTTTCATTACCTTCTATACCGCAGTGACCAGGCACCCAGTATAGGTTAACTTCGTTAGTAGCAGCTAGTTGTGTTAAGGATAAAATACATTCCGAAACTAGCTTTGACTGACATGTGTATGCTTTTACTGCAATAAGAGCTGCTTGGCTATCTGAGAAGAAACAGATATTGGCATACCTGTTTTTCCTAGTCAACCAAATATTTGTACATGTTAGAATAGCTTGTATTTCTGCTTGAAAAACTGTAGGCCACTGTCCCATTGGAATTGACATGTCGATTCCTGGTCCAGTAATACCAGCTTCCGTAGATTTACCGATTTTAGATTCATCGGTATAAAACAAGAGTGAGCCTGGAAGAGTTTTGGGACCACCTTCTTCCCATTCGTTGCGATTGAATTCAATCACTTTGAAGGGAACACTGAAGTTAGTCTTTGTTTCCATCCAGTCTTCATTCATGCTTACTATAGTGTTCAGTTGAAAATCTTTCAGGATTTGTAAATGCCCTGTGAGATCTCCTTCTAGAAAATGTTTTATACGTTTCAGCGTAAGAGCACCCTTTTCCGCTTCAAGTTGCACATATTGGTGCAAGGGTAGAAGGTATAAAAGAGCATCTTGATAAGCATGCCAGACGTTGAAGTTTATCGAGCTTTTTCTGAGCTGATATTTGTGTAGTTTTTGGCCACCACACTAGCGAAGCATATGTTAGTCCGGGTCTCACAATTGTCGAGTAAATCCAGTGAATCATTCTCGGTTTTAGTCCCCACTTTTTCCCTAATATACTACTACAACTCCAGAGAGCAGTCTGGGCTTTAGATATTGCATACTCCAGTTGGTCGTTCCGTGTGCTCCCGTGGCCGAGTGGTTAGCGTCATAACTAACATGCCGGGTGTTCGAGTTCGATTCCCGTTCTGGTCGGGGGAATTTTTCGTCAAAGAAATTTCCTCCGACTTGCACTGTGATCACGCGTATTCTAGAGCTTGCCATTCAGAATGCATTCAAGGCGTGTTATTTGGCATAGAAATCTCAACTAAGTACTAATAAAAAATGACGCAAGTAATACTACGCTGAGACGGCGAAGTTCCTCTAGGAACGTTAGTGCCATTGAAGAAGAAGAAGAAGAAGTTGGTCGTTCCAATTTAGTTTTTGGTCAAGCATGACACATAAATATTTGGTTCGTTTTGAAAGCTCCAATTGTACACCTCCCAATCTAAAAGGTAAATCCTCCTAATTTAGCTGTTATTAGTAGGTTGGTTAGCATGGCATGTATCCAGTTGGAGATGCACATGTCAAAACTACATTTTTTCATAGCTTTATTTATAGAGTTGTAGGATGCATTGTCAAATGCTCCCTCAATATCAAGAAAAGCTGTAAGTGAGATTTCTTTAGCATCAAAAGACTTCTTTATTTTTCAAATTAACGTGTGAAGCGCTGTTTCAGTTGATTTATTTGCATGGTAGGCAAATTGAAATTTGCTCAATGGTCTCTTGTTCAAACATGATGATTTGATATGGAGATCAATGACCTTTTCCGTCATTTTTAAGATGACAGATGTTAGACTAATTAGTCTATACGCTTTGGGAGTCGTCCTGTCACGTTTGCCAGCCTTGGGAATAAATATAACCCGGACTTCTCGCCATTTACTAGGAATGTAGCTTAGTACCATACTAGCTCTAAACATCTCCGTTAGAAGAGGGACAGTGATATTCTTGTTTTTTTGTAACAGCACCGGATAAATCCCGTCTGGTCCTGGAGATTTAAAGGGCTTCAAGGAATTCACTGCCCATTTACCCCTTGACTTCGTGAAGACCGCCCTAGCCCTCTATTCTCGTCTCTGCTTAGACAAGATTGAGCTGTGTTGAAGACCTATGCGTGTCCGGAAATCAATTGGATTGAGCCTGGGAAGTGTTTTTCTATCATGATACTAAGTGTTTCCTGGGAATCGGTTGTACGAGGGTCACTATTTATATTTCGGGAATTGGCAACACTGATGTCATGTGAGTCCATCTGACGGTTCCATCGTAAAGTTTGACATTTTTGACGATATACGTACTCAGAACATTTTGTCATACGGACGCTATTTGTTTATTTTATATTTAGTTGAAAGTTTGGTCTCGGCAAAAAAATGGAACTGAATCGTAAACATTTTCGTGCGATGATTTTTTACGACTTTCGACGTGGATTATCACAACAAGAGTGCGTCAATCAACTTAATTTGACTTTTAGCGATGAAGCTCCATCAAAAACCACTGTGTATTCAATCGTGGTCGTAGTTCGCTGTCCGACGAGTTTCGTGAAGGTCGTCCAAAATCGACTGTAGTGCCAGAAAACATCGATGCTGTGCACGAAATGATTAAGCAAGATCGTCATGTAACCTATTGTGAGATTGAGGCATCCCTAAGCATTAGTTCCACCAGCATATATGCGATTTTACATGAACACTTAGTTGTGCGAAAATTATGTTCACGTTGGATCCCACATAATTTGACAATCGCTCAAAAAAAAGGCTCGTGTCGATTGGAATAAATGCTTTGAAAATTGGTTTAAGCGCATGCAAAAGTGTATCGATCATCGTGGCGAGTACTTTGAAAAACAATAAAAATATATTCGCAGCTTAACTATTTGTCCCGAAATATGAATAGTGACCCTCGTATATTGACCATTTCCTTTTTTCAGACTACCAAGTCCGTTGGTATGATCCTTAGAAAGGGCTTTATGAAAATCTTGCTACAACAGGTAAACTTTCTACCTGTTCACAGGTGAACTTCCAATCCCTTCTCTTAGATTGATGGATTTCATTGTTATATTCTGTTAGACAATTTTGTTTAATCTGTCCAATCAGAGGTAATCTTTGCTTTGTTGAAAAGTTTTCTAGACAATTTTCTAAGCCTTTGTTTTTTGTTCCACCAAAGATGCATCCTTACTTGAAGTTTTTTGCTTCAGTGGAAGTTTGGAGTTTTCTTCGAAGGTGGATTTAATATTGGTTTCAAATTCTGATGAAACTATTTCAAGCTGTTCAGTGGAAGAAATACTTTCCACTGATATTAAAAATTTTCTCCTGAAGCTTGGAATGATAACTATCCCAATTTGTTTTTCTCGGATCTCTGAATTGTTCGATGAAAAGATCACCAGAATTATAATTAAACATTTTATGTTTATGATCAGATAGAAACTCTTCATTTGACACATGCCAATTTTTTATCTTCTCTGATAGTTTTGAACTGCAGAGTGTTAGATCTAGAACTTCTTGTCTAATAGAGTTAACAAATGTTGGGTCGTTTCCTTGGTTACAAATGTTAATATAATTTGACATTAAATATCCAAGCAAACATTCACCTCTAACATTGATGTCGCTACTGCCCCGGACCGTATGGTGGGCATTGGCGTCACATCCGATGATGAATTGTTTGTAATTAAATTTACAATGTTGTATCAGCATAGCAACTTCAAATGGAGGAACTTCAACGTTGTCCCCTGGGAAATATGCCGAAGCGACGATGATAACGGTTTTCCCTCGGGTCGTTGGCACCTCCAATTGTATTGCCACGATGTCACGGTTGATAAATTCTGTGATCGGTACATACCTAATGTTTTTTTTTTTTTTATAAATTCGTTTATTTTTACAGGCTCAGTTACATAAGTTTAAAGGAGCCGAAATCTTAAATATATTTTTAAAACTATATATATGAACAGTTTTCTTAAATCTATGTGGGAAACCGATTACTCGCGGTGGACTCGAGATTAGAAGGGTGACATATTTTTCTCAGGAAAAGGATGGGGTATAAGGAAATTATTACAATGTTGATAATCACACACACTCAATTCTTAAATCTATTCGTACATCTATTGTGAATTTACATTTCATTCTCCTGTTTATAGCAAGCGGACCAATTACTCACAAAGGAAGAAATGGAGGGTATAAGTATATAAGGATAATCACACACGAACATCGATAGATTTAAGGAAAACATATATTTGGGACATGTAATCAAGGTCTAACCGAGCCAACACATCTCTCACCGGCACATTGGACTGCCTTCCTCTAGCCCGAAGGGAGTTCTCTAAATTCGATCTGGCAACAAGATACACCTCACACGACCAAACAACGTGTTCGATGTCGTGGTAACCTCGTCCACAAACGCAGATATTGCTGCCGGCCAGATTGAAACGAAAGAGTAGCGCGTCTAACGAACAGTGATTGGACATGAGTCGGGAGAAGGTGCGAATAAAGTCCCGACTCAAGTCCAGACTTTTGAACCATGGTTTGAGGCTAACCTTAGGGATAATCGAGTGAAGCCACCGGCCCAATTCATCTTCGTTCCATTTGCGTTGCCAGTTAGCGATGGTATTTTTACGGACTAAAGAGCAAAATTCATTGAAGGCGATTTGACGCTGATAAATATCGCCTCCAATCGCACCTACCTTTGCTAATGAGTCAGCCGTCTCATTACCCGGAATTGAGCAATGAGAAGGGACCCACACAAAGGTAATGACATAACAGCGTCTGGATGAAGCACTCAAAATTTCTCGTATTCTCTCAAGGAAGCTTCGACGGAGCTAAGACTATCCGTTACAATGTAATAGTGTTCAACAGGTCGTGAGGCGACGCTGTCCAGCGCCCAGTGTATCGCTGCCAATTCAGCAATATACACTGAGCAAGGAAACTGAAGACTATGGGAGGTGCTGAAAATTTTTTGAACACTCCAAATCCTGTGAACTCGTTTATAGTGGACCCATCAGTAAAGTACATATTATCACAATTGATACCCCCATACTTTGCATCGAAGATCGTTGGAGCGATCCTCGATCGTTGATAATCTGAATATTCATGGATATCTTGCTTCATGGACAGATCAAAATGTACAGAGGAATTGATGTAGTCAGGAAAACAAACACGGTTGGGAATATACGAAGAAGGATCAACCTGCATGGAGATGAATTCATGATATGGGCTCATAAATCCAGAGTGAATATTTAGCTCGATCAGCTGCTCAAAATTTCCGATCACCAATGGGTTCATAACCTTACACCGGATCAGGAGCCGAAGAGATAATAAATTGAAGCGATCTTTTAGTGGGAGTACGCCTGCCAAAACCTCGAGAACCTCATGGTATGCGTTGAGGGCATACATCCCAACGCAATACGGAGACAAAGATACTGAATTCGCTCGAGTTTAATTAAGTGTGTTTTGGCAGCTGATTGAAAACAGAAACTGCCATACTCCATCACTGAGAGAATAGTTGTTCGATACAACATAATAAGATCTTCGGGATGGGCTCCCCACCAGGTGCCGGTAATTGTACGGAGAAAGTTTATTCTTTGTTGGCATTTTTTACTCAGATACCTAATATGGACCCCCCAAGTACATTTGGAGTCGAACCAGACCCCAAGATACTTGAATGACATAGCATGAGTGATCGGTTTACCCAAAAGTTGAAGCTTTGGTTTTGCTAGTCTATGCTTCCTAGAAAAAACCACCATCTCTGTTTTCTCCGTGGAGAATTCGATCCCTAGTCCAATGGCCCAGGTTGAAAAATTGTTCAAAGTATCTTGTAAGGGTTCTTGTAGGTCGGATTCTGTTGATCCTACGACAGAGACCACTCCATCATCTGCAAGTTGTCTTAGGCTGCAATTTTGTGTAAGGCAGTTGTCGATGTCGCTTACATAGAAGTTGTACAAAAGGGGGCTTAAACATGAGCCCTGGGGGAGGTCCATGTAAGAGACCCGACATACTGCCGAATCTCCGTGAGAAAAGTTCAAATGCTTCTCACAAAGCAAGTTATATAACATATTGTTCAATAGAGGCGGCAGACCCCGAGAGTGTAATTTGTCTGACAAAACCTCTATTGAAACAGAATCAAAGGCCCCCTTTATGTCCAAGAATACTGAAGCCATTTGTTTTTTTCCGGCGTAAGCCATTTGAATTTCTGAAGAAAGCAACGCAAGACAATCATTCGTCCCCTTGCCCCTGCGGAACCCATATTGTGTAAGAGTAGGCCATTCGTTTCAACCCATCGATCAAGGCGAAACAAGAATATTTTCTCCAACAATTTCCGTATACAAGACAGCATTGCTATTGGGCGGTACGAATTGAAGTCGGACGCAGGTTTTCCGGGTTTTTGAATAGCTATAACTCGTACTTGTCTCCAGTCATCTGGAACAATATTATGCTCCAGAAACCGACTGAATATATCCAACAAGCGATGTTTCGCCACATCAGGGAGGTTTTTCAGCAAGTTGAACTTAATTCTATCCGATCCCGGAGCAGAATTGTTACATGAAAGGAGAGCAAGAGAGAATTCTACCATCGAAAACTCGGAATCAAGATCGCACCTATCTTGTGGTATATCTCGAACAATTTTTTGCACAGGAGCGGAATCAGAACAAACCTTCCGTGCAAAATTAAAAATCCATCGATGTGAATATTCTTCGCTTTCATTTGATGAAGAGCGATTTCTCATGTTTCGAACCACTTTCCATAATTTTTTCATTGACGTTTCTCGTGACAAACCTCCCACGAAATTTCGCCAATACGCACGTTTTTTCCCTTTGGTCAAATTTTTGAACTGATTCTCAAGGGTTAAATACGTTTGAAAATTTTCAGGGGTTCCACGTTTCCGAAAAGCTTTAAATGCATTCGATTTTTCTACATAAAGCTTTGAACATTGGCTATCCCACCATGGATTGGGAGGCCTTCGGCGAATGGTGGAACCTGGGATGGGTTTCGTTTGAGCGCGAACCGCGCTGTCATGGATCAAACAAGAAAGGAAGTTATACTCCTCCAATGGAGGTAAACCATCTCTGGAATTGATGGCTAGAGTAATCACGTCCGCATATTTTTTCCAGTCAATGTGTCTTGTGAGGTCATATGCCATGTTTATAGATTCAGAAGAATTCGACCCAATGGTGATGGAAATTTTGATTGGCAAGTGAAATACCTAATGTTATCCCGTATAAGAATTGCTGCTCTTGGTGCAGTTTGTGTGCTGTCATAGAGAAGCTTACATTTTTGTGTAGAGATTCCTCGAATCCTAGAGTTATAGAACCAAGGCTCTTGAATAAGAGCCACATCCAAAGTTTCGTGAATGAACCTTCTGCATAGGACGCTGCTTGTTCCCTTGGCGTGATGAAGGTTCACTTGAATAAACTTTATTCTGTCCAGCATTTTGTTCGTCTCCATTATTCAGGAAGAGGCTGCCGGAACCCGAAATGCTTGTTAGGATTGCACTATGTTTACTTCATGCATATTCTGAGAATGACTTATGTTGTACTAGTCCGTTCATCACGGTAACAAAATAGAAACTGGATATAGTGGTAGCATGTTTGAATCGGTGAAATTGAGTTGACATTTGAAACATGTCCTACTTTATTCCCGTTTCCACTTCACGGTGAAAACGAAATAAAGTGTATCCGTGATAACAATGGTACGGTGTCGACATCTGGATACGAAATTAGTTCTCCTCTAAAACTTATCATTATAATATAAAATTATCTTCAGATACCATTTTTGTGAGAGATTATTTTACCACATGAAGAAAACGAAATTTTCCATTCACATTGAACAATAATTTCATACGGAGAAGGTCCTTTTCATTCATAATTTCCATTTGGAAGGTGTTCATTCTGCCTGAAAACCCATAGTTATCTTTGACACTTCACTAACTCGTAAAACGTAGTTCAATGGCGTGCCGTTCATTTCGTTTTCACCGTGAAGTGGAAACGGGAATAAAGCCGGTCATATCATATTCTCAACTATTAGACACATCAGAAATTCATCTGAGCTGAAGATCTGTGCCAAAAAATAGCACGCAATTAACATGAGAGCAAAAGGAGAGATAAACCTGGCCAAAATGACGAGACCTACTTGACGTTGGATGGCAACGCACGACAGGGGACCGAATAATTTACGCCCCGCACCCATAAAGGTAAGCGAAGACGTCAAAAATATATCTCACGCCAAATTCCTGAATAAGGTCCTTCTGTGGCTAACAAGAACCTTCTGTGGCTAAGGGAATGTCCAAGCCACGGAGCCACGAAGGAGGATATGATCTTTTGGTCGAACCTGGCCTCGGCTGGAGGAGATGTACCGGCTAAAGATAAACGTTGTAACGTAGATCGTCTACCCAAGTTCCCCAATTGCGATCGATAGAAAATTTATGGGCAAACCTCAAACGGAGGAACTACTCCAATATGGTCGTGGTCAGAACGGAGAGATATTAGAATCTGACTAAAAAGTACTCAAAAATAATTTTCTTCCTCCAGCTGCCATCTTTCATAACAGCATAACGAAACGTTCAGTACTGAAATCGAATCCTATCCGAACAACTATCTATCTGAAAACGTTTCAGATCCACTGGGGACACATTTGCATCGCTTCGTTATATTATTTAATTATTGAATTCTAAAGAGCTAAATGTGCGGCAGTGTTATAGTCAAATCACATGATGGTAGATAAGCACAACTGACAATTATTGCAATTAATCAAGTGCGTTGTAAAACACCAAACCCCAATTTCAGCGGTTCCACAAAGCGTGTTCCCAGCTTTTTCTCGATAGCAAATAATGATGATCCTTTTAATCCCGCCTAATTTATATCCTTCAACTAACCCGAACTGGTGGTTTTAAATAACCATCGAAATGGTAGCACCCCGAGTGGATACTACTATTCGATAATTGATCCATGTTCACTCTCTCTGTATCAATTTGTTAATAAAACTAGATTAGCTCCAATCCGATAATTGGAACTCTAAAATAGTACCCGGAAGCATCCTGGGTTCATTTTCGGGGAGAGCTGATTCGCGGCGATATAATAATTGCGTGTAAACATGCATCGCGCCGGAAAAGTGTGCTAATTCCAGTCAGTGTTCATTCTCGGCGAGAGTGTGCGAGGGGAAAACTCATAATGGAGTGAATTAATTAACATTTTCCAAAAATTATACATTTTAACTCGGCTTCAAACGCGGAACGAAACACCAAACCACTCCCGCGCCGTATGTGGGTGTGAAGAGAACACCAAAGTGAGTGCCTTGTGGAGGCATGTTTCCTCCACACACACATCATAAACACGCTGTCGGTCGGAAAAGTCTGCCGTATTCTCTTGGCCTGGCTAATGACAGCATGAAGTGGAAAAACGAAATAATGGAGTTATTTCTAATTCATATGTATGACGCAATCGCACGTCAGCTTTAATGTGAAATTGATAGAGTGCTTTGTGGGGGGTTCACAGATTGCGTCCGGATGTCACCTGTTTCTGCGGGAGGTGATAATGAATCTGATTCTGGTGACACCACCGTTCCGACCTACGGTATGGAACGCCCGCTAGATGCTCAAATTGAATCCTCACCCAATTGCCACAATCAAACCATTGCGAGAGGTCACTATCTGTCACGACTATTCCCATTTATATCTGTCACTAGAGATATCGTTTCACCATCTGTTTTCCAATTTTGCCTCTCTCAGTTTCGCTCCTTTAGCATTCAGCATGACACAAAATCAAAACATATCATCGGCTCGAACGAAAACCCAAGTGAAGGTATTCCGGAAATGGCATTCCGAAAACGACACAAGCGTTACAGTGTAACGTCCATCATCGACAATGACGTCATATATCATCGCTGCGGATCCGCCTTCTGCCAAAGTAAACACCAGGGAAGAGCTTTAAATGCGTTTCCCGTGATAGCTAAACACTGATCCACACTGAGCGGACTAAGTGACATTATTTTCTTACGTTATTTATAGCCTTCCTGCTTCCTGCTCCTGCTTGGCCATTATAGTGGGATATTATGATGCCATATATCCTGCCAAGCGACCAGCGACCAAACTGGTTTTCACTTTCGGGAAGTGGATATCACGGGATGTGGGAAAGCTAAATGTGACCAGAAAAGTTCTCGTTTAGATTCTCCCTGCACAGGAAATTGAGTATTGTCCGATAAGCCGAATGCATCGCCGTTACCCAGCGCAAACATTAGTCCGCTTCGGAAATGGCGGATCGGGTGGCAAATGGTTAGATATTGCCATAAATTGTTGGGTGATGTTTCAATTTGCAGCATCAGGTCCATCGTCGAAATGATTAATGTTCGTGAAACAGATATCAAGTCTAGGAGTCGGTCGTTGTTATGGGAAGGAATTCAATCATATCTAATTCCGACAACATTGGGGTGATCGCTTTTTCTCACAGATTAATTAATACTCACTAAAATTTCGATACTTTTATTCAATTGCACATCAAATTCCACCACGGAAAAAAACGCTGTATAAATTACTTAGATGACCGAGCCTTTTCAAACTTTCAGACAATAAAATACGACCCATTATTAAGCTTTATATTCAGTTCATTCAACTTCAGTACCATAACCGTATATTCGCACTTTACACTTAACTCCACTCAAAAGGTTATGTACAACATCTGGGTGCAGCTTCTTTTGAACGGAAAACCACTTTTGATGTAGGACTAAATCTTTGATTTCTATATACTGCCGTTCTACGCATAGTTGTCCCATGTTCCAAAATCAGCTTTGAGCATTTCTGTTTAGCAATACACTGGGTTTTTGACGTAGAACTAGGTCTTTCAGGAAGGGTGCCAAATCAGAAAACAGGTCACGTTTTTATGAAATAAATTTAACGTTAATAACTATTTTCACTGTAGACGAATTCTCATGATTTGCATACCAATCGAACCGGAAATTCTCTAAGATTTGTTTGATATCCTATACATTACAATCCGCTAATCTCTAAACGGTTTAAATTCATGAAAACTGGAAGAACATCCTTTTTTCCCATACACTTGTTCTGCCGATTTGTGTGCTAACACTACCCGTATTTCGAATGCTTATAACTCGAACATTTCTTAACCGATCAGAAAGATGTTTGCATCAATTGATAGGAAATATTTCTACGCGTCTATCACAATTAATAAAATTTTATTTTTCATGAGATGAACAATTGAATAACTGTAAAATGTCCAGCGTTATCTAAACGCCCTAACTGCCACGTTTTGATTGGCCCGATTTACGGTTTCCCCAACACAGACTTCAAAATCGATGTACCTGTGGAAATCCGCTCTGCAAATATACATGCAAGTCGGGGGTATTTTTGTTCCCACCGAGCTGTGTTTCCCTAACACGGACTACAAAATTATTGTGCCTGGGGGAATCCGCTTTGTCAAAACATGCAAATTGGGGGAAATTTTGTTCCCACTGTGTTTCCTTAACACTGACTTCAAAATCAATGTGCCTGGGGGAATCCGCTTTGCGGATACATGCAAGACGGGGGTATTTTTTGGCGTTGAGTACTTTTGTACTCGCTTGTCGTTGTGCAGACCGGAATATGTTTCCCTTAAACGTACTTTTAAACTGAGAAGCCTGGGAAAATCGTCATTTCAGATACTAGAGGTGAATGGATTTTTGCGGTTCGAGAATTACATAAACATTAGATGTGCAATAATTTCAGAGGGAGATGTAATGACCGTTTGACAATTCTTCCATTCACATATTTTGGTAGTCCATGGCATTATATCAAGGACGTTCATCAAATTTACTTGTAACAAAGAACGTAATCTATAACAAAAAATTCAATGTTTTCTAAAATAATATTCGAAGTGGTGAATAAGTGGATTGCATAATATAATTGCGTAGTTCTACGTCGAAAATGCGGTCGTGCCTTAGATACAACCCCTAACAATTTTTTTATAAGAAGCAAACAATAAGTTTTTTGTGTTTTTATTTAGATTATGCATAAAAACATCGTTTTATGAAGAAGGGAGTGATCTGCAATATTTTGCAGAATATAAATCTCGTTATTATTAGGCATTCGCTAACAAGGGTACACGTGTTTTATTTGTTTGAGAAATTGTTCGTTTTTCCAAACCAGAAATGAAAACATTAGCCCTGGTTAAAGCGTGACATAAAATTATTGTACTTGAACCGATTTATTTGATATGGATTTACAAAAAAAAATATGGTAGGACAGTTATGAATAGAATATCAACATGGATCAATTGAGCTTGATGTTGTTTTTTTAAAAGCTGGGAACAAACTATTTTTTTTGTGTTTTTCCGAAAAACTAGGCATAAAAACATCGTTTTATGAAGAAAAGTGAAAATTGTCGAAAAGTAACATGGGATAACTATGCGTAGAACGACAGTATAGAGGGGTCACTTTACAAATTGCAAAGCAAAAAGAGCAAAAAATGTAAGAGATTTCAAACGTTTATTACGCAAAATGATTATTGTGAAATGTGTTATGTTGTATACCATTAGACAGGAAATTTATCCAGCATTTTTTTGCTTAAGACATGAACAGTGAATATGGTAAATAAAGTTAACAATTTGACCATTAAAATGCGAATGTTATTTCGATTTTACTAGCCACTTGTTTTCCCCCACAGCGCAACGAGCAATCTTTTTGCCTACAATTCGGGCGTTAGCCCACAATGTGAATCGATGCGTATTAAGAATTATTCTCGAGCACTTAGCGAACGAACTTAGCACCCGATGAGATCAATTCACTATAGCAACTACACGAACTTCCCAAGAGACTCATGGCCAGTGTTGTCACATTTCGATTTGTACCAGAGGGGTTAAAAATCTTACCCATCTGTACTTTTTCTTCCCAAAATCTGTACCATCGAAAATATTCGTTGGAGAGAAAAATCCATTTTATTAGCATAAAAAATACTCATTCATTTACTACAAATATCACATTTACATTTCACTCATCGCTCGTGTGTTTCATGATGCTTATACATAGTTTTGACGTAGAACTACGTCTTTCATTAAGGGTGTCAAATCAGAAAACAGGTCACGTTTTTATGAAATAAAGTTAACGCTTATAACTATTTTTGCCGCGAACGGATACATACATACTAAACGAACCGAAAATTCCCTAAGATTTGTTTAATATGCTATACATTCGAATCCCCTGGTTTGTAAATGGTTAAAACTCATGAAAACTTTAAGCGTTTCCATTTTCCCATACATTTGTTCTGTCCATTTGTGTGCATTCCCGAACAGAGCTGCCAATAACGAGCAACGAAGGAGGAATTGTAGGAAGTCTCCGTGAACAAAGGGAAAGAAGAAGAATGAAGGGGAACACTTGCCTAGAGTATAAACAGTGGATCTCGCTGAGGCAAAATTTATTCGGCATCGGACTGTTGAGCAATCCAGATCACTTTACTTTCGCTGCGCTTCGATCTAAGATTGGACCCCACCAGTGGTAATCCAACTTAGATATCGTCGTGTGGTTTTTTCAGTTCGTTTTTCGCGTTATTCGTATCGTGTGTTTTTTTTCCGCGTCATAAATTAGGCGCTTGGCGTAATGTATGATGAGCAAGAAGAAGAGGAAGGCAGGCTCGAGCCCGGCAAAAAACGAACGCATTGCCAGGGGCAAAACAATTTCGAGGCAAGCATCATCTAATAAGGCACGCGATGTTGGTGCAGTGAAAAGCGCTCGCACTGAACCGAGCCTTCGCGAGTGTGACACCGCATCGAACAACAGCGAAGTAGGCGACTTCGGCGCGTCGGTCGGAAATGTAAACGCCGTTACCCAGGCACCCGGTCGCTCTTGACAAACTCATCAGCGAACTCGCATGGGTGTTACAGCAGAGTTCAAGCTGTGTGGCATAATTCAGTTTTTTTCAAGTATGGCTTCGTTGGTGCCTTTAATATTGCATCAATGCATTAAACTGACGTTATGGTGAAGCATGCGTTAAGGTTGTGCGCCAAAAAATTATTTGGGGAATACCAGGCATCTTGAATGTCGTACTGGAATATTATAAGTTATTCGGGTTCACATGCCAGTCGCAAAACTGCCTTCAACTAGGATTGCATTTGCGCTAATCTTGATCATAATGAAGTGATGCTTTTTTTTTCGAGGTTGTTGATATTGACAAAAAGAGTTTATTTTGCTTGTTTAGTCACCAAGAAGAAAGTAAATGTCGTTCTGGAATTTTGTATGTGATTAGGTTTCGCTTGCCAGTAGCAAAACTTCCTCCACTAAGAGTGACAGCTGTGCTTATCTCGAGCATGAGAAAGTAATGTAACTTTTTTCGAGGCCAGCATTATTAACATAAGCGTTTGTTTTGAGAATAGCGCAGAATGATGAGAAGTGTTTATATTCCTAGTAGTTTCAAGCCCCCAATGTACGGCTTTGTATGCATGCTATGGCGAACGCTTGTTTGGCGCTTGGTTTATGTTATATGAACGTGTTCTGCGAGGGCAAGAATGAATCATCAATCAATTATCTTCAACTGATTCTACAATGAAAAAAACATTTCAGAGATTATTCAACTATGCAGTTGTTTCTAAAATTCCACAGCATTATAGAATAATATCCGAAGGTATAGACGAGCGACATATATAAAATAACAGCGTAGTTCTACGTCAACAGTGCGGTCGTATTTTGGACACAATCTGCTATAATTTTTTCTGGATCTATATTGCATACTATCATTTATTAAAAGTTTCGATACTGCGGCGTGAGAGTAGTCATGTACCTTAATGTAGCTTTGTTCAAATGTAAGAAATTTCACCCGCGGAAAAATCTGTACCAATCTGTACGTTTTGACGAAAATTTATACTCTGTATCGTACAGAATCTGTACCAAAAATAACGAAAAAATTTGTACCTTTTCAGATAAACCTGTACGTGTGGTAACACTGCTCATGGCCTTAGGATACTGATTACACTTCACCTGACTATAAACAACCGTACTACATTCCTGTAGTTTAAGATTTATTGTACTTAGGTTTATATCTATGTAGATCGAACCTATTTAGACTTGTGTTCAAAAATGCACAAATGAATGATGACTCCTTGTTTTCTTCTTCAAAACTAAATAAATAGAAGAAAAGGATGCTAATGGCTTTAATGGTATTTTGTGCATATTTTTAAACATTCCGGATTCTACCTCATCCTACCCGTTTAAAGGATATAAGTTAATATAAGAAAATGTTCTCTATGAACTCCATTTAATATATCAAAAGAGTAAAAATTACAGATTACTGAACAATGAAAAAACTAAATCCAAATGCAATTACTACAAACAATCACAGTCCTACGTCAAGCTCCCGTCCATGCCCCACGGCCCAGATCTATCTACTTTTTTGGGTTTCATACAGATTTACAGAATTAACAGAATGAACGTTCCAATATTAGTTATGGCTTGATGTCAACAATATTAGGTTGGAGAGAAAGTAATCCATTATTTTTAGGTGAAATTCAAAATTCATTTTAGTATCCTTCGGATTGTCCGATTTGGGTCAATTTGGGTCGTTATTGCCATTCTAAACTTTGCTTCATAATGACTCTCTCATAGAAGTCTTGATCCTTATTGGCGAAAAATTGTAGCAACAGATTTTTACAATCTTCTATTAATCCCAATTTCTTATCGTTCAGTAAGTTTTACATTACGAGAAAAGGGTGGTAATCGTTTGATGCCAGGTGCTAGGTAATTAAGCATTCCAATCAAGCTTTCAGAGTTGTATGGCCTTGCGTTGTCCTGATGGAACACAACACCTCCTTTGTTGCCCATTTTTGGTCAATTGCTAGTTTAAAACGGTCCATTTGTTGACTGTATAGATTAGATCTGAATTTAGTGTATTGCCCAAAAAATTTTTTTTCAAAGTAATGCAGAAATTCGAAAGAAAAATTAAAATTTGAAAAAAATTGAAATATAAAATTTAAATTGCACGTATTTTACTGTTACAGTATCGGTCCCATTAACATCATTCACAATTCCAGCGGCCTGACTTTCATTTTCACCTTTATGAAAGAAAAATGTACCGAATTTTCTCTTTGTTGACTTCCATTGTTAACACCCTGTAACTCACAACTGAATGGAACAAACAAAAAACAATAAAAGGTTTTTTTAGTGTGAAATGTCACCTTTATAACGAGCCTAAACATGAAATTGTATGATCGATATTACGCGAGATATTGATCACTAAAGCCACCTACCTAGAAAATAATGGATTACTTTTTCCCCAACCTAATATTTTTCCCATCTCAACAATTTTATTCGAATCAATCTGAATGGGGGTCATTTTGGCATTCATTAGAAGCATGAATTCCTGCTTTCTTTTGTTCGATCTGAAGACGCGTCCACATTACGCCAATCGGCATCGTTCGACCTTACATACAAATGAAAAAAAAAATCTGCATAACTCAAGAACTAATCAAACAAACGGGACCAAATGTGGCATGTGGAGGCTTTAGAGGGCAATAATTGTTTCTATGGTGGTTTGACAATTCTGCTCCATCTTTAAAGAGGAGTGGGAGGGAGGGGGACTGAATAACTCGAGAACTAATCAAGCAAATGGAAACAAACTTGGCATGTAGAGGTTTTAGCGATCGATAAACGTCTCTATGGTGGCTCGACACTCCTCCCTCCTTTTGATGGGGTATAATGATTATTGCGAAATGTGTTATGTTGTATACCATTAGACAGGAAATTTATCCAGCATTTTGAACAGAACATGAACAGTGAATATGGTAAATAAAGTTAACAATTTGATCATTAAAATGCGAATGTTATTTCGATTTTACTAGCCACTTGTTTTCCCCCACAGCGCAACGAGCGATCTTTTTGCCTACAATTCGGGCCTTTTTAATGGGTATAATGAGGGGAGGGAGGGGGTCTCTGCCATACAAATGAAACACAAATTTCTGCAGAACTCAAGAACTATTCAAGCAAATGGAACCAAATTTGGTATATGGAGATTTTAGGGGACAATAAATGTTTCTGTGGTGGTTTGTCACTCCTCCCTCTCCCTAAGGGGGGTGGGCTGCATAACTCGAGAATCAATCAAGCAAACGGAACTAAATTTGGCATGTGAAGGTTTTACAGGACACGAAATGTTTCTATAGTAGTTCGACTCACCTACCCCCTCTCTAAGGAGAAGGGGGCTGCCATAGATAAAACACAAACTTCTGCATTACTTGACAATTAATCAAGCAAATGGAGCCAAATTTGGCATGTGAGGGTTTGTGGGTACTAGAAAAGTTTCTACGATGGTATGACACCCCTCACTGCTCTGGAATGTAGAGGAGTTCCCATAAAAATATTAAACATATTTCAACCAAACATATTCCAACCAAATAAAACAATTGAAAATTTTCGGAAAACTCTGAAGAAAAATGAGAAAATTCGGAAAATGCAATTCCCATATGTTCTACAATTACATAGCTGATAGTCCATTTAATGTTTGTGCTAACGAAATTGATCTTTGTTCCTAAGCCAAAATGGATTTTAATGTGATAAAAAGCACTCCTATATCTTTTTCTATCTATATAAATAAAAATGAATCACCATATGTGTTGATAAGAGCAAATCTCAAGGAAGGAATTGTCCGATTTAGGGCTGTCATATTTTCAGTATCAAACATTTCGTGCCAAAAATGGCAAAAACGGAGAAACATGTTATTTGGAGGGGGGGATGGGGGTGCCGCCATACAAATGAAACACAAATTACTACATTACTCGGGAATTAATCAAGCAAATGAAACGAAATTTGGCATATGGAGGTTTTAGGGTGCAATAAATGTTTCTATGGTGTTTAGATACTCCTCCCCTCTCTCTTAGGGGGGGCTGCCATACAAATGAAACACAAATTTCTGCATTACACGAGAATTAACCAAGCAAATGAAACCAAATTTGGCATGTGGAGGTTTTAGGGTGCAATAAATGTTTCTACGGCGGTGAGACACTCCACGCCTCTCTCTAAGGGAAACTTCCATACAAATGAAAGACAAATTTCTGCATGATTCGAAAACTAATCAAGCAAATGGAGCCAAATTTTTCTTGCGAATGTTTTAAGGGACACGAAACGTTTCCATGGTGAATAGACACTCCTCCCCTCTCTCTGAGGGGGTTGGGGAGGACTGTCATACAAATTTCTGCATAATTCAAGAACTAATCCAGCAAACTGAAACAAATTTGGCATGTGGAGGTTTTAGTGGGCAAGAAACATTTCTAAGGTGGTTCAAAACTGCTCCCACCTTTCTTAGGGGGGGGAGGGGGGCCTGTCATAGAAATTAAACTCAAATTTCTGCAAAACTCGAGAACTAATCAATCACAATTTGGGATGTGAGAGTTTTTGGGTATGAGAAATGTTTCAATGATGTGTCATACCATCATAGAAACATTTCCATATCCATACATGACATATTGCAAATTTTCGGAAAACTCTGAAGAAAAAGGGAAAATTCGGAGAATTAAATTCCCATATGTTCTACATGTACATAGTGACAAGTGCTGTTAGTCCATTTGATGTTTGCGCTAGCGAAAGTGATCTTTGTTCGAAGCTGGAAATGGATTTTAATGTGATGAAACGCACTCCTATATCTTCTTCTATCTATACCAAAAAGTCACATGAGGTTGTGTTTGAGACACAACCGCATAGTTGACGCAGGATTCCGTTAGGCTATCTGTTGATTTGGGATATGTTTGAAGAATTACATCGTTAAACTCTTTGATAATAATTTGGTGGCTCTGAAAGGGCCGTTTTGTTTGATTGTTGGGTATTGTTTGTTCACTCCACCACTGTTTACCGAGTGATGATGACAGAAGGACGGTAAACAGTCGTTGGATGGTGCGTACGATGCGTATCAGATAAAAGATACCGAAGTGGAACGAGATATGATGAAAACCTCTGTGATCCTAGACGAGATGCCTTCTGTGTTATGTATGGTTGAACTAAAGAAAATGTTATATAAGATAATTACCAATACCGAACACTATTATCAATTTTTCTCATCAATAAAAAAATGTTTCTTTAATATAGAGAAGACATATTTGAAATGGAAAAGGTAATTTTCTTTTATAATTTTTACCTTCTGAGTGTTTATTCAACCCAATGCGAATTTTAATTGGACTAACAACAATTAATACTATACGTGGAGTGTGTGGAGTATATGGGAAATCACTTTTTCTGATGTTTCTTCACTTTTCCAATTTTTTTCCTCGTATAAACTTTTCTTGGGTGAAAATTAACACAACAAAACAGACAGCTTAATCGTTTCATATAGCAAGTCATTTTTAACACAACCGCTACCATATGCAATTTTATACTTACACTTGTGCTAAATTTTTCATAATACATGATCGGTCATTGATAAGAAATTTCACGAAGCAACCAACATTAAAGTTTCAAATTTAAATTTTATTTGATAGAATTAATCGTATCACTCACCTTACTTGCAATATAAAAATGCCCCCGACTTGCATGCCGACTTAGTTACATAAAATTGTGATTTTTTTTTTACTTTTTTGTTGTTTGGAAAGAATAAAAAAAAATCAATAGATTCGAAAAGATGCGCTAAATTTATGTGCGGAGCAAGATAAATAACGTATGACAATGAAGTTTATATCAATAATTATTGTCCCTTCCCAGACTTTTCCATGGTATGGTAGAGGGAACAAACGTAATAAAATTCTAATTTCCGACGAGCGGTTGTCATTCATGCTAGATTAATTTGAGCGCTCCACCACACCGATGCCCACCTTGCAACATTTCAAACCGTCTGAACAAACTGTAATAAAAGGTTCCTACAAATTAAACCAGCAAGTTTTGAGGTAAACTTCAAGCCATATCAATTAATATAACAGGTTGATTAGAAAATAAACGAACAAAGAATCGAACGAGACCCTGTTCCAGCTTTTCCGACACCGCTCCATCTACAGAAACAGGAAACAGTACCCGGCTTTCCTTTCGCTCGCTCGCGATCGTGCGCGCTAGGTGGAACCACTTTTCACGAATATAATATCCTCCCCCGAACGATGGCGGTGAAAATTGGGCTGCTAAAAGAACGGAATCAGACATGCAATCCTTTGCCCGCTGCTACTTGCGATGGCTCGGAACACGCCCGCTCCTTGTCCGAGCAACTGCACACCCATCGTTTCGTTTTGACAAGTTTAAATTAAAGATCAAAGTCAATTTAATTTCATGGTTATTACATTATTTTCACCCGCTTAGTTGGAGCGGAAAAACGCGGCGACAGAAATTGTAGTTTTTGCACCAGAAATTTATCCGAAATCAACACCTTCCAGGGCCGTCTTTCGCTCGAAGTTGCTTCCTGCCAAGGCATCGTTTCGGTCCGTAGCATGGGGGGATAAAATGTTTCTCATCGCTCGGCTGTCGTCGGTTCCGACCGCTGTGTTTCTGTTCTGAGGTAGTTTGGCCATCCTAGAGGTTGACTGTTGGCGCGGGGCGGCTTGATGAGCTGCTGCCGCTTCGTTCGCATCGTTTGAGGCAAGATTTGCGCAATTCCCGCCCCTGCCAGCAGCGCGTTTCGGTATATTTGCAGCGTTTCATGTAGAACGAAGTGAGCTCCCAAATGTAGTGGACAAACCATCACGCGGTGGCGGTGTTGGTATGTGTTCTAAATGGTGAAACCATGCCATTTCCAGAAGCGCAATTTGCCATGCAAAACTCACCCAGCAGGCAGGCAGACAGAAGCAGGAAGCGTGGGCGGACAGTTTCCGGCCAGAGAATGCTCGAAGACTGCCACGTTTCAGCGGACCGCGCGATGGCTGGGGAAGCTGAGCTTGACAGACTAGTGCCATTATGGTTTTGGGACTTGTATCATTTGGGCTAGATCGTACCATCCGATTCCTTCCCGTTGGGTGGTGGATGAACGCGGGGGACACCAAACGAAACTCACTCAACCACAACAGATCGTGGAAAGCGAATAGATGTAGGTACTTTGCGATTGGTTAGCATTATTTTGAACATTGCACAGGATTGATTCGAGAGATGTACGCTGTATTGTGTAACTGTTGTTTTTATATCTATAGATCGATGTAACATTCTAACATCCGAAAAACTACTACTTTTCTGTGTTATACATTACTTTTAATCTCATTGCTCAATTGATCATTTTCAATGAAATGGAAAATGTATCCTGTGGTAATCAGTCTATTCTGTATCTGTGAGCTATAAATGTAAAGAGTAAATGTGAGAACAGTGAAACATCAGATATACGGTTTATGAAGTAGAGTACACATGTGTTTTATTTCGATCCTAAATCATCACAAAGTGGCGACGAGGATGGTATAGAATTTTGACGTAGAACTATTTTTCGTCTTTGATCTCTATATAGGGGGGTCACTCTACGAATTGTAAATGAGGTATGTAACGATTCATTAAGGGTTTTCAAACGCATATTACGCAAAATTGTTATTGTGATATATGTTTTGTTGTATATCATTAGACAGGAAATTTATCCAGCATTTTTGCCTAAAACATGTACAGTGAATATACAGGGTTTTCCAACTTTAAATTCCGAAAGAAAATTGAAATAAAACACACTTAGAATTCGAATTTCGATGAAACTTTTATTTCAAATTAAAGTTTGGTTTATGCCATTATGTGTGAAATACAACATCATTCAAATGTCCACCTAGGGCTTCCTCGCACACCTCGATCCGGAACAGGTAATTTTCGATGACTTTTCGGCACATATGGGGCGGTATCTCGGCCATAACTTCATGAATGTTGTCTTTCAAATGTTCAAGAGTTTGCGGAGAGTTGGCATAGACACGGTCTTTCGCATAACCCCACAGAAAAAAGCCTAGCGGGTTCAAATCTGGACGGCCAATTGGCATCACCAAAACGCGAAATTATGCGTCCCTCAAATTTCGTTCGCAATATGGCCATGTTCGGTCGTGTTGTGTGGCACGTGGCGCCGTCCTGCTGAAACCACATGTCATCCGTATCCATATCTTCAATTTGTGGCGAAAAAAATTCGGTAAACATGCGGTCTTAGCGCTCAACATTCACAGTTACCGACTCGCCGTTCTCATTTTCAAAAAATACGGCCCGATGACTCCACCAGACCATAATGCGCACCAAACAGTGACTTTTGGCGGATGCAATGGCCTCTCAACAATCACGTGTGGATTTTCTGAGCCCCATATACGGAAATTTTGGGTGTTCACATAGCCACCGAGCTCGAAATGTGCCTCATCTCCTAAGAAAATTTGATGCGACAATTCAGCATTTTGCTGCTGTTGTTCGTTCACCCAATCGACGTATGCCCGACGCATTCCATGGTCACCACGCTCTAATTTTTGTACCAGTTGGACTTTGTAGGATGTAGATGCAAGTCCAAATGCAAAATTCGCCACAATGATGTGTTTGACAAGCCCAATTGCTGAGCACGCCGTGGAATCGAAACATTCGGGTCATCCTCCAGACTGGCAGCAACAGCAGCAATATTTTCGGCCGAACGCACATTACGATGATGCACAGGTTTCACAATATCCGCTACGGATCCAGTTTGTTCGAATTTACGCACTACATTAGCGATTGTGTGCTCTGTAGGCCGTCCATGACGACCAAAATCCGTCCGTTATGCTCGAAAAACATTTGCCGGTTTTTCATCATTTTTATAGTATAATTTAACAAAATTAACACGTTGTGCGATGCTGAAACGATCCATATTGTAAAATGGCAGACATTCAACTAACGATATGACGCTTTGGTTGACAGCTATGTCGAACGGTTGTCAGCGCAGGGCTGTATACTTTCGGAAGCCCTAAATGGAAAACCCTGTATCTTCCTGTTGTTATAGCAGCATTAGACTTTGGTTTATATCTATATTAATCTAACCTACTTAGAATTATGTTTAAAAATGTACTGATAAATGATGACTCCTTGTAAGAAACTGTTTTTCCAAGTGTCCATTATTCGAATATCATGGAGCACAGAACCAAGAATTACCAAATTAAAGAATAAATTGAAAGGATAGAACCTCAGCACACGACAATTTTTGATTGTTTCGCATTTGCATCTGAACACTCAAACGTGGTGCAAATGTTGTAGGGGTTATTGTTCAGCCGGCAACGCACACACACTTGATGGCAAGCATATCGTAATAGGAATTTACCGTCTGGTATCGTGATATAATTTGGTTTCATGACTAACTGTATTCTACTAGTCAAGTCCTTCATTCGATAATTCGATATTGATGGGGCTTTGAGAAAATTTGTAATCCACCATTTTGTAGCAGCCGCCATCTTGGATTTTCAAGATAATGAAATACGCAGTTTTGACGTAGGACTACGGCTTTCATTTCTATACAGGGGTGTAAAATCAAAGTTTCGAAAACGAAAGCGTTACGCCGGAGACCGAGATTTTGAGTGTTAATAGCTCCTAAACAACTGAACGAACTGGTATGATAAACACTTCATTCGAAAGATATAATGTCTACGCGTTATATACTTGTTACTTTTTGACCCAAAAAATTTGTTTCAATAGTCTTAAAATCACCAATCTGTATATAAGCGAGCGCCGCTCGAAAATCCACTCAGTTATAATTGAACAGCGATTGGAGCATGTTGTCGCTGTTGTGGTGAAGCTCTTCGTTTATCATCAAAGCGTGGATGAACGGTGTCACCAAGAGCCTGTTTGTGCACCTTAGGCCAGAAGGGAATCCATCAGGAGGAGAGTGATGCCACAAACGGTTCCCCGGGAAGAGATCAGAGCAGCCGCCACACACACACATACACGCGCGGAACTCTTCGTTTGGATGCTATTCAGCATCGAGAAATTTTCAGAAAGATTCAATCGTTGCTGAAAAATAATCTGCCAGTTCCCCTGGGATTTGAAAAATACATTCATGGGAATGAGTTTATTTTAATGTTTTCTAACCATATAACACAGCGACCAAATATTTTTCAATCAAGTGCTATTAACAGGTGGTTATCGAGATAGCATTAACCACTGGTACGCTTCGAGTATCGAGGAAAATCTGGAAAGAACTAATCGTTGCTGAAAAATACTCTGCCAGTTCCCCTGGGAATTGAAAAATACATTGATGCGAAAGAGTTTATTCTAATGTTTTCTATCCACATAACACTGCAACCAAATACATTTGGTTTTGTGATTTTTCAATCAAGTGTAATTAGCAGGAAAGCTTCTGAAGATTATTCTTCCCCATCAGTAGGATATGTTCGTTTCCAATATTGGATGCGCGCGCAAAGGAAAATGTTTCGCATCGCGAAAAACATAATTCTCAATCGATTATTGCTCAGTCGCTGAATGTTTCAAACTTCGCCTATAGTTTGCCTTCCAAATTGCCATCGTAAACCACACCTTCTTTCTATTCAATCACGGACAAAAAGCATACTTAAGCGATATTCTGGTGGTGAAACGCTTTCATTTTTCGTGAGGACATCGACAAGACAACATCGTTACTGAACGAGTTGAACGAGCTGGACGAGCTGGATGGTGAGGGATCAAGGGATTCATTACCGGGCCTGACCTAACCTGACCTAACCTGAAACGCATTTAGTTTGTTTGGGAGAAAAGCCGATCCATCAGAAAGAGAAGAGAAGACGACCGAGAGCATCGAGAACATCGAAAATTTGTTCCGCTTGAGACATCAGAGCAACCGCCAGAAACACACACACACATATATATATACGCGCGCAACTTGCTGGTTATCGAGAAGAATCCGGAAAGAAGTGATCGTTGCTGAAAAATAATCTGCCAGTTCTAGAGGTGGGCAAAACGGTTCACTTTAATGAACCGTTCAGTGACCAACCGTTCACTTAAGTGAACTAGTTCTTTTGAGCAGTTCACTCACTCTTTTGTACAGTGGCGGGATATGACCGATATTTGTTAGAAATAACTTAGCACAATAAAAAATCAAACTTTGATTTTGAAATTTTAATTTTATTTGAGTCGTTATTCATTATTTTCAGCATAAACTAGCATTGTGCTGCTTTGCTTACGATGTATTGCAATAAATGCTGTAGCAAAACTGTACCCAAACCACGAACGTCCATCTCAAAATTATCGAGCACAATATGATATGATATAAAACATATTTCATATTAGCGACGCGAATTTTACTGTTTAACAAGACTGTTTAAATCAACTTTCAGCTTTCAACTATATTTTATAAGTGAGGTAGATTGGCATAACAACTTACTGAAATATTTACCCTGAACTCCAAAATATGAAATTTGATAAATAATTTAACAATCCATTTAAAACCATCGTATCCTGAACGCAACATAAAAATACGCAACAAGCGTTTTTTATGAAGCGACAATACCGACATATTATTTTTGTTGTTTCATGGGGCTATCGTTTGTTTCCATTCGTTAATTTGAGAACTATTTACCTTGCAGCACCATTCATCTATCACTCGTTCGTTTTCTTTCCTCTTACGCACCGCTTACCGTACACAGTTCGTTCTGAACTGCATGCACAGTTCTGCCAGCGGTCAGTTCGTTCTGAACTGTATACACAGTTCAGTCGGCGGTCAGTTCGTTCTGAACTGTATTATCAGTTCATCATTCACCGTACACAGTTCGTTCTGAACTGGGTATACAGTTCATATGAACTGTTGCCCAGCAAAAAAGAACGGCAGTTCGTTCACTCTTTTGGGTGAACTCGTTCTTTTGATCAGTTCATGAACGGTTTGCCCATCTCTAGCCAGTTCCTCTTGGAATTGAAAATTACATTCAAGCGAAAGAGTTTATTTTAACGTTTTCTATCCATATAATATTGCGACCAAATACAATTGGTTTTGTGATTTTTCAATCAAGTGCAATTAACAGGTGGTTATCGAGTTAGCATTAACCACTGGTGGTGGACTTCAGGAAGAATCCGGAAAGATATCGCTACTGCAAAATGATCTGCCAGTTCCCCTTGGTATTGAAAATAACTTGCAAGCGAAAGAGTTTATTTTAATGTTTTCTAAAATATAACACTGCGACCAATTACATTTGGTTCTGTGATTTTTCAATCAAGTGCAATTAGCAGGAATGCTTCTTAAGATTATTCCTCCCCATCAGTAGGATATTTTCAAATCCAATATTGGATGCATAAAACCTTGTACCTCCAACGTAACGCTCTCATTTTCGAAGTCCCCCAAATATTCATTTATTCATTCATTCAGAATGGATTTAGATTCAACTTCAAACAAATGATCACTAAATCAACGATAGTCCTACGTCACCATTGCGGTTATATCATCGATATAACCCACTTCCTTTTTTATAATGACTGCAGAGATAATTTTTAATTCAAACTGAAATATCTGTGTGGGAAGGTCCTACAGGAACGTCCTTGGAACCAAATAAAAGCTGATTGATAAGGTTAACTTCGATTTGCTGTTGAGTTGGTTGGCAAAAAGTTGGGTTTGTCCAGAATATTCTTGAAAAAATCGATTTAAATTTATTCCCGTTATTGTTGCCCACTACACCAACAAATAAAAATATGTACGAAAAATATTCTAATACCAGAAAGTTGTAGCCTCAAAATGATGCGCCTCCCATCGATATGCGTTGATTTTTCACGAATATACAGCATGTCAAAAATCACTTAAAATATTTGTCGAGTGTATATAGACGGGTGGCAACGGATGTATGGGAAAAATTTCATCATCGAATTTAAAAAATCGACCATGTGCGTTTTGTTTACTGGCCCATAAAATGATATGTGCAAAGTTTCAGCTCAATCGGACATGATTCCGGGGTGCCTCAAAGCGCTCAAAGTTTTGATTTTTTGATCCTCGAAAATAAAAAAAAATAAAAACCTAGAGTGCTTTGAGGCACCCCTAAATCATGTCCGATTGAGCTGAAATTTTGCACAGGTAATTTTTTTTAACCAATAAACAAAATGTACATGGTCGGTACATTTTATCGGATTTAAAGATATTTTTTTTTCCATACCTTCATTGCCTCCCAAAACGTCGATTTTCGGCCAAAACTTTTTTTTCGAGATGACACCAGATCTCGATGTTTCATGCATTTTTAAGTCATTTGGCATCGAAAAAAAATCGATTTTCCAAATTTCCTTTACTCCCCCTTGGAAGATTTTCGAGGATCAAAAAATCAAAACTTTAAGTGCTTTGAGGCACCCCTAATTCATGTCCGATCGAGCTGAAATTTTGCCCAGATCATTTTTTGTGCCAATAAACAAAATGTACATGGTCGGGTTGGGAAATTTGACATCACCATTTTCGCTGCCACCCTAATACAGGTCGGACTCGATTATCCGGGATTCGATTATCCGGAATTTTAGACTCGATTATCCGGAGTATTTTATTTTTGATTTTCGGAAATTTTGAATAATTTGTATAATAATTCTATATTATATAGCTAATATGGGTATCAAAAGAAAGGGCTTGACTAGTAGAATGCAGTTATTTATGAAAAATGAAAATCTAAGATGGCGGTCACTACAAAATGGCGCCATATATATTTTTTCACAACCCCATCAATATGGGTATCAAATGAAAAGACTTGACTAGTAGAACACAGTTATTTATGAAAAATGCCCAAAAATGTATCAAAAGAAAGTTCTCGACTAGTATAACATTGCAGATAATGAAAAATCCAATTTCAAGATGGACGCAGTCCCTGAACAACTAATTACTTTTTGAATGGTTTCATTCAGCTAGAACTGTTTCTATGTATGTTTGAATGTTTGTTGGGTTGTCCCACATTAATAGAAAATTGACCCCGTTCCTGTTGAATGATTGATCTAAATTTTGGAACATACATTCAATTCTCCTGTCATTATAAAACTGCGTATTCCATGATCTTGAAAAATTCAATTTGGCCGCCGCAAAAAAATTGCTGAATGGCTTGATTTGGAGAATACACTATACTATGAACAACATAAATTCGAAAAGGTCGCCGCCACAAAATGGTCGACTATGTAGCTTTTGCAATCCCCTCAATATTGGTATCAAATGAAATGATTTGACTAATAGAATACAGTACAGGTCAGACTTATAGTACAGGTCAGACTTATACACAATTTATATACAATTTTGGACTCGATTATATTCAATTTGGAAAATTTTTTTTTTTTAATATTTCAAATATGACTTATTTCCTGAAGAAATGTAACCTTTCAACGTTAAGGTGAAGTTCAAGTGGCTATTACATGTACAGTGGGGTAAAAGTCGTGATTTTTGAAGATTTTGCTTGAATTTTCACCAGAATTGTTTATATCGATATTGCAGCCAAATTATGAAAGATAGAAGTTGTGCGTCAAAGAACAAATTTTGGAGCAGTTAAAGAATTTCATTTTAATTGATAGAAACAATCAAGTTTAATATAAATTCTTAGGATAAAATTAATAATAACACATAAAATTATTAACTTTTAAGTGTTTGACTTCCAAAATGTTATTAAAATTCACTAATATAATTGTTCCACTACTTTATCCTGTACTAAATTTTCTCATCTTTCAAATGAAAGCATTAGAATCGTCTTCCGTAGCATACTTTTCAATGTAGAGCCAGTTTGAAGCAACAGAGTTCGAAACAAAAAAAAAGTTCTGTAACTCTGTCATTGTTGAAATTGGAACATATGCGTAGGAGGATTTTTTTCATCAAATATGATCGCTTATCAGCTCCTGAGAGAATCTGGATAAATTAATTTTGTTCATGTGAGAAGGTGTTTTCTGACTTTAAGGAGATGAATCAAAAATCAAATTTCTCTTTTATTTTCAAAAAACCAAAAATACATGCAAAAAAAAACAAATAAAGAATAAAATGGTTTTGACTCGATTATCCGGAGGATTCGATTATTCGGAGTGAAAAAAAAATCAATACTCCGGATAATCGAGTCCGACCTGTATATAGATAAGTCGGCAAAGGGCGGTTGAAAATATTTTGTTCAAAGTGAAGATCAGCGGAACTTTTTCCATCGTCAGTCATCGAGCCAATTTTCACGTTTACATTACAATCGAAGCGCTGCTCGATGAGTGCGTATCCCACGATGAAATCAAACGGTACTAGCGACGTGATTTCGAGCGAGTTATTAGAGGCGAATGAGCTGCCTTTGAAGTCTCTTCAATACAAACAAGTTGAAGTTCGAGCGAGTTCAACCGTAACTTTGATACAGAAGAGCATACATCGAACATATAATTGACTATAATCAATCAACATTTTTGAGATTTTGTGAGTACAATTTTAAAAGAATGTTAGGTTTAAAGGGCGAACACGAAATTATTACGACACATTCAACAGGGCATAACTTTTTTACCATTGGGTAAAAATCAACCAAATTTTGCACACTTTCTCATTGATGTGTATTGTCTACATGCTGTCAAACTCGAAGTCGTGTTTTTCGATTCAACGAAAATGGAGGTGAACCAACGCGAGTCGAGAGAACAAATTATTTCCAAACACCTGGAATTTCCTGACCTGTCGCACCGGCAGTTGGGAAAAATGTTGAACATTCACCATTCAACCGTCTCCAGAGTGTTGAAGTGGTTCCAGGAGCGGTTGACGTTGGACCACGGCAAAGGAGCTGGAAGAAAACCGGGACCGGAGAACAAAAAGACGGAGAGAAAGGTGAAGCGGATGATTAAAGCAAATCCCAACGTCCCAAGCCGTGATTTGGCTAAAAAGATCGGCTTGTCGCAGAGCAACGTCCAGAATGCAAAGAACAGTGCTGGACTACATACATACAAGGTACAGAACATCCCAAACCGCGATGAGCGGCAACAATCGACGGGTAAAACTCGGGCATGGAAGCGCTACGAGAAGATGCTGACAAAATATGGCTGCTGTGTGATGGACGACGAAACGTATATAAAAGCCGCAAATTCCGGGGTTGGAGTTTTTCACCGGCAAGAGCAAGTTCGATGTGGACGACAAATTTAAGAAGAAGAAAATGTCGAAGTTCGCCTCCAAATATCTCGTTTGGCAGGCCATCTGCTCTTGCGGACTGAGGAGTGAGCCTTTCGTGACAAAGGGCACAGTAAATGGCGAGATCTACAAGTCTGAGTGCCTCGAGAAGCGCCTTTTGCCGTTCTTACAGTAGCACGACGAAGCTCCGCTATTTTGGCCAGATTTGGCAACATGCCACTATACTGAAAGTGTCCAGGAGTGGTATGAGGCCAATTCTGTCCATTTTGTTCCAGAGGACATGAACCCGCCAAACTGTCCGGAGCTGCGCCCGGTGGAGCAGTACTGGGCAATAATGAAGCGGGAACTTCGGAAATGTTAAGAAAATGGAAAAATAACTGAGAAACTGGTACCGGATGACACTGTAAAGACTTTGATGGAGGGCATCAAGCGAAAATGCGTTCAATTTTACACTCAAGGCTCCATCGATTAACTTTTTTTTTTTTTTTTGAAGTAAATATATGTATAAAACTACCCTAAAATTTTGGTTTGATTCTAAACATTATAAGAAAATTGGCATGACATTTTCGGTGTCGCAATAATTTCGTGTTCGCCCTTTAGAATATCGCATTAAATTAGCTAGAAAATTGTGAGTTTCAACAAGAATTTAGTAGCTTTTCGAATGGTTTACGAATTGGAATATCGAGAGGGCAAGATTATATGAGACCATTGCCATAGACATTAAACCAAGCAAAATATATACTGATAAAGATTCGATGAACTATGACTGATATGCTCGTATGTCATGGTTCTCATATCAACAAGTGGCAATATTGCACTCCGTTCGCTGGAATCAATTGATCCTGAAACAACCAACAAAGACTTCAGTCGACGACTCGTGGCCCCGCAGGCTGCATTTACATATCTATTCCATTATTTTCACAATTGCTCGAAAGCGCGATAGAAAAAGGTGCACCGTCTTCTAACGTACCCCGTTCGAGATTTTATTTAATTTAGAATTTCAAACAAACCCCGGGCTGCCATTAAACGTATCGTTCTCCGATCCAAGCGAAGGAGAGCGTCGTTAGCGAAAGCGGACGCAGTACAGCATGCGGTGTACCACGCAGTGAATGCAAATAAATGTCTTTTCCAAATACACATAACCAGAGGAATCGGACTCTCGGAACGACCGACCGAGGAGTAACAGCACGAAACGAGCATACATCATTCAGTTTATTCAAATGCGATCTTCTCCAAGTGTACACACTTGTAGGTATGTATCTAAGGGATGAATGCAAACTAAATCATCTTCCCACCGAGAACCTGTTGACAAAAAATACATATAGAGAGTCCTGGGGAAAATAGATGATGATGATGACGACGACGAAGGAAACGTGGTGGGGGTAACGGCGGTTCAAATCCAGACAGTAGTCGGGACCAGTGGCAAACAACATGAGTACGAATATTTTATGAACATGAACTTTGAGGTTCGCCACTACGGCAGTGGGTAATGGAAAAGTAGAGATGAGGCACCACAAAAAAAACACAACATCACCAGAGCAATTCACTGTACGATATGACACGGCGAGATGTCGTTTGCCCACCACTTCACTCCGCACCGAATTCGCAAGTCGTCTCACGTTTGACAGTATGAAAAAGGCTTAAATGCCCTCAGCTCGGCGGCGGGGAGAAGATGGCGAGCGCCGAAAGTGCTGAGAAATTCCAAAATATTTATGGTACGAAAGAGACTTATAACGAGTATTTATTTCCGTGGATTATTTTTACACGATTGCTACCCATTTTTTCCCGGTCACATCTTCAAAGATTTTGGGCTACTTATTGGCATTGCTAGAGCTTCCTAAGTTGTTTTTTTTTTTATGAAACTACATTATGTCACATATTTTTCACGAGCATGAGAGTAGATGCGTGGGCTCAATCTCGAACTGTACAGGCTAAGAAATGCATACGACAGCGTCGCCTCACTAAGAATCCATTATCCCCAACTAAAATATGAGTGCAGCGAAATGATGAAAAATTCCATTCACATAAATCTCAGCTGCCACCTAATGCAATTCTAGCAGTTCGCTGATCTTTGCATTGTCAAAGAGATGCGCAATTTATAATGTAATTTCATATTGCTCCCATACACCACCTCAAACAGCAAAAACAGCAACAACTGCTCGGGCGGGTCCTGAAATAATGCTGCAGCAGTGCAGATATAAAATGTCGTTCCGTTCATGCAACTGCGTCATCTGTTGTCACTGCAGTACTACTAGAGCATGATCCTCATCATCATCATCAGCATAAAAAATCCCCGAGATTTGCAAGGAGAATTTGGATGTAAAAAACCACTAAAAGCGCGCAACAGAACCAACTTATTTGCCGCTCGTCAGGAATATATGTATGAGTGAAAAAAAAGTTCTTGTAAAGCACTGACTGCGCTGATGAACATTGTTTAACTCGCCCTTAGACTCTCATCTGGCACGCAGAGCTCCTATCTCCTATACCAGGGTACACTAGGGGGTGGTTTGGGTTGTAAAGCTTTTCGCGGTATGGCACGTGTTTTGTCGGCATCGGGGTTATGGAATTTTTGCCATTCAAAACTTCAGTGATTGAAAATTTGGGCGAGATTCGGAGGCTTGTGATGTTTGATGTAAAATAAAAAAATGCGAACAAAATGTTATACAAAAATGTGGCTTCCGAACGTCAAAGATATATTCTGAATATTCTGAAGAAGAGTTTGTTTACCAAGACCTTAATGGTAGGTTGACCAAACGTACCGTTTTTTCAACCCTTTTTGAGTGTCCCGTCTTTTTATCAACTTTTACAGTATTTTGTACATTTTGAAATGGTCACCAATGAGCTATTTCCGACAAACCATGAATTTCGATATATCGAATGATGGGATTTGGTTCTGGTCATAAAGTAGTCACTTCTCCCGGAAACCTGATCCGTAACATATCCGGTTGGAATTAATCACGAATAAACTATTTCCGAAAAATCATCAAGTTTGATGCTCCAAATGGTGCGTTTTGTTAAATTGATTTCTCTCATATGTTTTAATAGTAAATGTAACTATCTGATTACCAGTGGCGTAGTGTACGGGCGGCAAACCTGGCATTTGCCGGGGGCGCTGGCCCTTTGGGGCGCCAAAATCCAGGAATTTTAAATAGCATTTTTTCCTACAATTATATATCCCAATTATTATATTTCATCTTTCAATTGAGGAAAAAACACCCATCATGAGTAGTTGCTTCTGTCCGTACATTGATAAAACCAATAACCTCTCTCTGATTTTCGTAAAATTGAAACACCCAACACCACATTACATCAATACCCTTTTTAATAATTCGCTACGCATACCTGGGCTCCTCTCTATGCAATGCAAAACAGATGCATGGAGCCAATACAGAGGGACGGAGGGGCGACGAAATAGGCCGTGAATGGCCGTACGGTGTTTTCCAGTTAAAGCCTGTTTCAGTTAGAATTTGCATAAAGTAGGACATTTCTCAGCATAGAAATAAGGTACAAAAAAGGAAGGATGTTATTTTATAGGTTTATCAACTTTACCTTAAAAAACATGAAAATCATTCGTCATCTGTTCGTATGTATTTTCGAACTTTTCGTGTGATAACACCCATCCTTTTCTGCACAGTACTGCTGGTAACTGTTTTTGCTACCTTCTTGGAAAAGTGGTGCATTTGAACTGTATTTTTGATGGTTCTGCCACATTTCTTCAATTTGCCTTTGATATTGTCCAATATCTCTCCGAACAATTTGATGTATTGATAATTTTTTTCAATGAAGTCGATTTTATTCTCCTTATACCACTTGATGCCATCCCGGCTGTAATGTCAGCTTGTCAAGTCAGGCCAAAACTTCACTGGACCATTGTGTGATAGAATGAATGGCAAAATCCTGTTCTGAAGACACTCCTCCTTGTAATTGTTGCCCCAGTGATAACAACCATTGTCTTCGTTCCACAACTACAGATCCCTTTCCAAATCATCAGCTTACGGTCAAATTTAACTGCGTAAACAAATTTGGACCTACCCTACGCTTGACAAGGTAAAAATCCTAAAAATCCATTTCATCTGAAGCAACACACATGTGTCAACGCTTGACCCAGTCCTCTATGCATCCCTGGTAGGCCAACTAAAGGATGGTTTTTAGTTCCCTCGTCACATTCTCTTTGATCTCATCGACCGACTGAAATCTTTTTCCACGAAGTGGCAACTTCAACTAGGGAAACAAAAAAAAGTCGCACGGGGCCATCAGGTGAATACGGTGCTTACTCGGTGGTTTTTACTTGATGTTTGGTCAAATAATTCAGTACAATTCTGGCTCGGTGCGATAGCGCGTTATCATTATGCAGGATCCAAGAATTGTCGGCCCACATTTCTGGTCGTTGGCGACGTACAGCATCTCTCAAACGCTTCGAAACGGATAAATAATATTCTTGGTTGACTGTCTAGCTCGGTGGAAGGTACTCATAGTGCACTACCCGTTGACAATCGAAGAAAACAGTCAGCATCACCCTCACTTTTGAGTGGATTTGACGCGGTTTTATCTCGCTTTGAGGAATTTTGCAATCTTTCCTCCCGACCACGTAGGGTTCTCAATGTGATTGTGCGATTTTTTTTCGCCTTACGCGTTCCATCGTTGATAACTTTTGGATGTATCCTTTAATCTTGACGAATTCTGTACTACTGAATAAATAAACCACTCGGATCAAAACGCTGTGTAGCGGGCCGGGTTTCCAAAGACAACCCGGAACCTACGGCCAGCTCGAAGAAGGCTAAGAAGTTAGCGTTCCCACCCGTCCTCTCTTAAGCGATTGGCTTAAGCACCACCTCTTTCAAGGACCAATCGCCGTGTTCGATTGCCCAGCTAGAGGCTTGACACGCAGGGCTAAATTGTGTCCTTTTATAAGGGTCGAAGAACGATCGAGCTGTATCAATTCCTGTCAGCGAAGGCTGACAGAAGACACCCGCAGGAAGCTCCAACAAAAATTACAACAAAAACACCTGAGAATCACCCTAAAATCGACGGACAACCTCTGCAGGGTTTTCTCATCACAGGCAATGTTCAACAACACTCCACCAGACTGGCACGGCCATCTGGGAAACAAAAGGCTCTCCTAAGAATACTAGGGACATTTACTCGACACACGGATAACGTGAAACTTTCATGAATAATAAATTGAACGATTACAGGCTCACATATGACTTTTACTCATAACATAACAATGACGATGAACTTTCTGAGTGGACTACTGATTTTACATTTACATTTATTTGTACATTTAACTTTGCTTAAATCTAAGGGACATCACATGTGCACATGGACAATACTGGGTACCTGGGGAGTGCGGTGAGGACACAAATTTCCTCACCGACCCCTTGTAGTTTTCTGGATGCGGATTTCCGCCGGTTGGTTCTGTCCAGCGGTTACTTCGAAGGCGCGATGGTGACGGCGCAGCCTTTTCTTCAACGTGTTTGCTTGTCGGATCTCGCCAAGAGGAATTTTCCTATTTTGGCAAAGTTTGCAAATTACCGTAATTATAATTAGCCAATAAGTCTCACATCATAACAACTACCTGTCGCTTTATTTCTCGCTTTAATAAATAAGCGGTTCTTTAGGATGCTAGGAACAATGCTCACACTGAAAACCATTCAAATTATAATCACAAAGCACCACATTATATAGAGAAAATTTACAAATAGCGAGCGCGAACAAAACACACAATGGTTCCGCGATGTCGGACAGTTCTTTTCAAAATGGTCGAAGAACATTGTAGTCCTCAGATAAACCGCAGGGTATCTCGCGATTCAGAGCTCAAGCTCAGCCGAAGACAATTTCCCCAAAGCATCCCCTTGTGTGCATCTTGCTTCAACTAACCGTCCTTGAATACGACTTTCTCATTCCCCTCCCCAAACTCAAGGCCACGAAAGTAAGCGCTGCGCGAAGCTTTCGCCCTGCTCCAGGGAGGTGGGATGGGAAATCTAAGCTCTTAAGTATACTTTCCGGAGTTTTAGTTTACTTTCGGTTGTGACTTAGTGGAGGTACACTGTAAATGTTTCAGTGTGAGTTTTTGAATTTAAATAATTGAATCTGTTTGAATATTTGATATTTGAATAGTTACTAACTATCCTAACCAATAAATAAATAAATAAGTATATAAATAAATAAATAAATAAATAAATAAATACACCAAAATATTGTAAATAAATAATCTGAAAACATCACACGACGATAACAGTTGTGCCAACTGTTACAGCTGTCAATAGTTTCTCGATGTGACAACTAGGGGCGCTGAAGTGAATAAAAATAAGCGACCAAATTCTAACTGAAACACACTTTATTTCCTAAGCTGCATTATAAGAACTTCTAAATAAAGCCCGTGTTATTGAAAGGCAATTTTTAAGCAATTTTTGTACTGGAATGAAAGAGTTTGCTAGTCTGGTTTACACTAAAGTAAGAATGACACAGATCGCGCATCGTGTAAACACAGTTTCAGCAATCGTAAATTGATTGAAAATTATCTGCGTTCTAAAATGAACCAAGACCGATTCAATGGATTGGCATTTTTTTCGATCGAAAATGAATCGTTAACAGATTTTGATTTAAATGCAATTGTGGATCATTTTGCTTCAGTTAAAGCACGCAAGGCAAAAATTTGACTAGAGAATAAACGAAGCTGGTAATGATTTTTCCTAACCTTCTTAATACGGATAAACTGCTCAAAGTGAACTTTGGTATAAGTGAGTAGCCTTCTCAAAATATCAAAAACTCAAAGTTAGTGAAAAATCGAATAAAGTGGTATTTTTGGGGCGCCATTTTCATAGTTTAACAGGGGCGCTGTCTACCCTCAATACGTCGCTGCTGATTACTATTCCAACTCCTAAAGAATCAGCTGAGTGTGAATTAATATGTTTAGTGTCTATGAATATCGTTTTGATTTTTTGAAAATGTGTTTCTTTACAATGCTTGAAAATTGAAACGAAAATGCTGTTCAGAAAAAGATAAATTGTTATGCAATTTAATAACTTATTCGATGAAAAACACTGACGAAAAGAACCTATAGAGGGTTATTTATCGTGTCACATAAAAAAAGTTTTGAATTTAATTAAATAACACCTTCAACATTTTCAGTTTTCATTAGTACGTTTGAGCAATTTCACCCCGGTGATCAATTTGCCTGCGGATGACGGCACCAGTCATATATTTTACCGATGCATTGCGATTTACAAAATCGGTCAAGAACTGCGTCTAAAACAGTGTTTTTTCGAAGTAATATCAGCGTGATTTTTTCAAATACCTTCAGAAACCTTCAGAAAGATAGCGATAACTACATGGTGACGTTTAGTTTTGAGCCAAACACAAATAAAAAATCATTAACAGAAGCCAGGGGAAATATTTGTAGCTACGTGCATTTTTTTTTTTTTTGAATTTGAATTTGGATTTAAATTTTACCCATTGTATTCGCAAAAATTTTACACAGCTGTCATCGACATAAAATCGAATGATTGACATTCGATTGAATGTTTACGCTGTGAAAGTTTACAAACATTTTCATACACAATTGAAGAGTTGAACAGTGAACAGTATGCTAAATGGCTTGAACATGGCAACACATGACTAAAGATACCATTAAATCTTGGATCTTTTATCGAGAGGAGTATTTTTGACGGATTTCGCTCTTATTTTGTATTCAGAGTAGAAATATCCTGCGCGATTAGCGGGTTTTAACCATGCGTAAAACTACTACCTAGTCTACCAGAGATCAGTTGGTGGCTTTCCAAACATTTATTGTCTTGTTGAAAAAGACGATGCATTTGCCACTGAATTTTCTGTTTCTGTTTCTGATGATTTCATTAGTGTTATTACCGAGACGAACCAGCCCAGGAGGCTGAAAGTCCCAAAAATAAAGAATTAAAAAAAATGGTGTTATTAATAGTCCAGTTGATTCAAACTAAATACAGAAGGCTAAAGGGCCTGGCCAAGTAAGGGAGTAAAAAGTGCCCCCAAACCAAATCACTAGCTGTATGGCAAATATTGTATAGGATATTAAATAAGAAATTTTGACGGTTTATCTGAACCCCTATGTGGTTTAACATAGGATCTAAAGTAAAAAACGTTCTTTTTTTCGATTATTTCACGCCACCCTCAATATATTCGAGATAAAAATTTGAAAAAAATACTAAATGTTCATCTTACTACGGTGTATCAAGAAAAATTATCAAAAAGTCACCCAAACAAAATCACCAGCTGTATGGAAAATATTGTATAGGGTACTAAATAAAACATTTTGGCAGTAGTATCATATATTTGAGTCCTTATATGGTACACCATAGGATCTATGGTGAAATATGCACCTTTTCGTATTTAAACGGTTTTATTTAGCTTGCCCTGTAATCTGTTTGTATGTTTGTAACATGTTTGTCTGTAGCGCTGACCCACGTTAAAAGAAATATGACCCCCTTTCTGTTGACCGATTGATCTGAAATTTGGAACACACTTTTATTTCTGTAGTCATAATAAAACTGCGTATTTCATGATCTTTAAAATCCAAGATGGCGGCCGCTACAAAATGGCGGATATATTTTCTCAAAACCTCATCGATATGGGTTTTTCAAAATCCCATCAATATGGGTATCAAAAGAAAGGGCTTGACTAGTAGAACACAGTTATTCATGAAAAATACAAATCCTAGATGGCTGCCACTACCAAGTGGCGGACTACATATTATTTCAGAACCCCGTTAATATGGGTATCAAATGAAAGGGATTGACTACTAGAACACAGTTATTCATGAAAAATGCAAATCCAAGATGGCTGCCACTACAAAATGGTGGACTACATATTTTCGAAAAAAACCCGATTAATATGGGTATTGAATGAAAGGGCTTGAATAGTAGATCACAGTAGATCATAAAAAATCCAAATTCAAGATGGCCGCAATCACAAAATAGCAAATTACTTTATCAAACGGTTTTACTTAGCTTGAACTTTTTGTATGTATGTTTGCATGTCTGTATGGATGTTCCACATTAATAGAAATTTGACCAATAGGAACTGACCGAATTTATAAAATACCTTTATTTCTGCTGTTATTTTAAAACTGCTTATCTTGAAAAATCCAATTTGGCCGCCGCTACAAAATAGATGATTTCATATCATCTCAAGAAAAGGTTAATTGAGATATGTGTATCAAACCAAAGAACTTGACTTGGAGAACACACTATGTTTTTTCTGCAATCCACTCAATATCGGTATCAAATGAAATTATTTGACTGATAGAATACAGTACAATGGTTTTATTGTAGAGAAATATTCTAATGAAACAGACTATGTACTAAAAACTAGAAAATAAAAAAAGTAAAAAAAACTTTTTAAGTTAAACGGTTTAATTGTGATTAAACATAATAATGTACTAAAAGCTAGAAAATAATTAGGCAAGTAGCAGTTAGCAGTTATCACACCTCTCCTCCATTAATCTAGGGCATTGATAAGACTAAAATAAAAAAAAAATCACGTCACTATCAATAGCTTTGAGACAAAAATATGATAAAAAATACTGAAAGTACATCTTACTAAGATGTATATTTTCAAACAATTTTTTCATCAAAAAATCAAATACTAAAAAAAATTAAACTAATTTTTATTTTAACTTTAAATTAAGTAATTATTTTTTTTATTTTGAAAATCAGTACTACTTTAATTTGTATTCAAATTAATCCTACGTCTATTTTAGGTGTATGTAATTTTTTTCAGAAATTTTAGAGTGTTTTTCGCGGTACAAAAAAAATATATATTTTCAGGCATCTCGAAATTTGGAAAAAAAATATTACTTTAATATTAATAATGAAAGTCCCGCCTCATTCCCCTACACTTTGAGACCCAATTCTACTCTAATTTTAATTTAAATGCGTTTGTATGTGTTGTTTTTTCTACATGTAGCTTATTTTTTTCTTGAATTTTTAAGAGGAATGCGCAAAAAAATTTTTTTTCCTTTGGATATTTGTAATTTATTTTCAATTCAGAGACCCATTACTGCTCTAATATTTTTTAAATTTTGTTTTTCATAATTCTACATTTTGTCGGTATATTTAGAGTATTGCGCTGTACAAAGATTTTTTTTCTCGTATCTTAAAATATATGAGATTATCTTTACATTGGATTTAGATGGTTTACCAAATTCATAGGAATCAGCAGTACGATAGAGCTCTGTGAGAAAAAAATAAAGTCCTTGTGGAAAGATCATTCGGATTAAGAGAAGAAAACTTTTAAAAAATCTGAACTATTTTTATATTTTTTTTATTTTAATGTTACAATTGGAAACTACAAGTACAATAGAATAATCGATTTCAAGAAAATTAAAATAAAGATGCAGACGATGAAGAATTTTTTTTTTGTGCTCCGCAATGCTCATAAAAATTCAGGAAAAATCACGCCACATGTAGAGAAAAAGACACATACGAACGCATTCAAATAAAATTAGAGCAGAAGTGGGTATCAAAATTATATATTTTTTCAAAATTTCGAAATGCCACAAAATTTATAAATTTTTGTTGTACTACGCATTTCAAAATTTTTCATTATTAGATTTTTTGATGAAAAAATGAACGATAATTATCGATACATTGGAGTAAGATGTGCATTCAGTATGTTTTCATATTTTACATATTTTTCAAAGCTATTGAGAATAGCGTCAAAAAAAACGAAAAGGTGCATTTTTCACCATAGATTCTATGTTGTACCATATAAGAACTCAAATATATGGTACTACTGCCAAAATGTTTTATTTAGTACCCTATACAATATTTCCCATACAGCTGGTGATTTTGTTTGGGGGGACTTTTTACTCCCGTACCCATCCAGACCCTTTGAAAATAGAAAAAAAAATGTTGGTACCGCGCAAGACTGAAAAAAATCACACATATCTAGAAAAGCCGTAGGAACACATTTAAATATGAATTAAAGTAGTACTGAATCTATAAATCCAAAAAAAAATTTCAAAACTTTAATGTTTTTAGTACTTTAATTTTTGATGTGTTTTTTTATAATTTTTCTTGATACACCGTAGTAAGATGCACATTCAGTATTTTTTCAAATTTTTATCTCAAAGTTTTTGAGGATGGCGTGAAATAAACGGAAAAGAACGTTTTTCACTGTAGATCCTATGTTAAACCACATAGGGGTTCAAATAAACCGCCAAAATTTTCGTATTTAATATCCTATACAATATTTGCCATACAGTTGGTGATTTGGTTTGGGGGCACTTTTTACTCCCTTACCCGGCCAGGCCCTTTTTCGTGGAACTGATGAAACAAATGAGAAAACGATTCGATTTTGGTAATCTGACGCCCAAGGCTGCTGTTAAATCCTAGAAACTTTTCGAGCTTGACAAGCATTAACGTTGTGTTGAAGGAAAATGCGGCAACACTGCTCACGATCTTAAACATTAGCTCAGTTTTTGCTGAATGTATTCTGCAGGATCTTTTTCGGTCATCCAATGAGAAAGTCTCACGGTAACTCCTAATGACTCGATAAACAAAGTCACGCTCTTAGGCTTTTCAAACTTATGAAATTAGGGCCTGGGTGCTCCTTACGATTTTTTGGCTATGGCCTGCTTATCAAAACAAGTCATATAAATTGAATTTACCTGTTACCTGTAGTACACGGCATGCCGTTAATTGGAAAAAGTCGGGGTGGTCCTAAACCGACTCTTTGTTTTCGCTCTGTGTGTGGGCATTTGTACTTGCGCTTTGACTTTTGAGCGTTCAGTGTTGACTGTTTCCATTTCCGTTTCCGTGTACACCGTCTCGGTATATAAAATAAAGTTTTTAAGTACGTATAACTCATCATCCCAGGGCTCATGTTTAAGCCCCCTTTTGTACAACTTCTATGTAAGCGACATCGACAATTGCCTTACACAAAATTGCAGCCTAAGACAACTTGCAGATGATGGAGTGGTGTCTGTCGTAGGATCAAACGAATCCGACCTGCAAGGACCCTTACAAGATACTTTGAACAATTTTTCAACCTGGGCCATTGGGCTAGGGATCGAATTCTCCACGGAATTGAAGGCGAAATTTATCAGCGTCAAATCGCCTTCAATGAATTTTATTCTTTAGTTCGTAAAAATACCATCGTTAACTGGCAACGCAAATGGAACGAAGATGAATTGGGCCGGTGGCTCCACTCAATTATCCCTAAGGTTAGCCTCAATCCGTGGTTCAAAAGTCTGGACTTGAGTCGGGACTTTATTCGCACCTTCTCCCGACTCATGTCCAATCACTGTTCGTTAGACGCGCTGCTTTTTCGTTTTAATCTTGCCGACAGCAATCTCTGCGGTTGTGGCCATGGTTACCACGACAACGAACACGTTGTTTGGTCGTGCGAGTTGTATCTTGTCGCCAGATCGAATTTAGAAAACTTCCTTCGGGCTGGAGGAAAGCAGTCCAATGTGCCGGTGAGAGATGTGTTGGCTCGGTTAGACCTTGATTACATGTCCCAAATATATGTTTTCCTTAAAGCTATCGATCTTCGAGTGTGATTGTTCATACATCCTTTTCCCCTCCTTTTCGTCCTTCGCGAGCTATCGGTTCCCTTCCTACTAACATTAGAATAAGTTAAATTGTAAACACATATTAAATGTAAGGATAGTTTTAAGAATTGAGTGTGAAGTGTCAGTGTGAATGAGAATGTGAATGTGAATGTGAATGTGAATGTGAATGTGAATGTGAATGTGAGTGCGAGTTTAAACACACATCTCCTTACATCCCATCCTTTTCCTAATGAAAATGTGTCACCCTTCTAAACTCGAGTCGACCGCGAGTAATCGCTTTCCTATTTCATTAACCATAGAATTAAGGAAACAACATGTTGATATATGCTAGTTGAAATATAGTTAAGAGTTTGGCTCCATTAAACTTATGTAACTGAGCCTGTAAAAATAATCGGATTAATAAAAAAAAAACTCATCATCACAACAGAACGGATAATCTGATTTGAGCTGTCTTCATATCGTTATGTTCGTCTCCACCCATATTAGAATGGTACAGGGTCTTTCAGATTAAACGCTCACGCAAAAAAATCGAATAGCTCCTTATAAGCATTTTTTTTTTCGCTCCGTCGATGGTAACACTGCATTCCCCACTTCGGGACGATAATATTTGGCTCAAGGCTTGGAAATATTGAGCTTGTTAAGTAATATTGAAGATATATTTTTATCAGTGTAACGCGTTTATTTTGCTTGTCGATGCTGCTGTCATTCATTCGACGGCAAACAAATTTACAACTGTGTTCATTCATATTCATTCTGTGCTATCTGAGCTTTCCTTAAAGCTCGAGTCATGAGAATTCATTCACATTTATTCATTGCCATTGAATTGTCAGGAATGTTGTGACTGTTTATTTTCAATATCCCGATATGTGTGCGATTTTCTCATTGAATTAGTGCCTTGCTTATTCAGTTATTTTTGAAGTTACTCCGGAAGGGCAACGCAAATCGGTGGCACAAGCGGAAATGCCAACAAAAGAGCAAGATGCACACTCACAGCTAAGGATTGCTTAGGCTTGGACGGCGAGGAGGCATTCTGCAGAATCGATCCGAGTAGCGAATGCAAACTTCGTCAGCCAAAGCTGGATCCGCTAATCCTACAGCACAGTTTGATCCGCTTGCAAAAGGAAGCTCGAAATATTCCCATTGCGGTGGTGTCTAGAGCACCACCATTTTATGTTCGTGTGTTCAGAAAATTAAATGTTTGAAATTTGAGTCAAGACTGTATTTTTTACATCGGAATTAGAGTCTTTTGAAGCATTCCTGACAAGTGGAATTGGAATTGCATATTCACTATGTAAAATGAAAGCATTTTAACTGAGACGGAAACCTTGCATGCTTGAACAATTTAATTTCTTGTCACTATTAAGAGCATTCTGTACTTCCTTATCTTCCTCAACGAATTTCTCCGTTTCGTCAGTGTCCGAGAACGATGCTGATGGTGAATGAACTGGTATATTAATATCAATGAATGACAAAACTAGGCATATTTTCTTTTGCTCACATTCCGTGAACGCAGAACAGAACGAAAAAGAGAATGATCAAAACTGGATGAATCAACTGTGAGTAGCTTGCTGTGATTGTGAGGTTTTGCGTTGGTTCATTTTCGGTATTCCGAATGTAATGGTATAAAGGCGCGTCCACATTACGCCGAGCGGCCTTGGCCGCCCGGTGTGGACGTACCGCCCGGGCTTGCCGACGTTCCGAAAACCAACTCGAAACAAACCGAACCCAACCCGAAACAAGTGGGTCCGGTTCGAGAAAGTCGAACCAAAACAAAACGAAGTAAATTAGCGTTGACGACATTGTGCTTCGTGTGTTCGTGACGGCTTCGTACATCCGATGGGGTTCCGGCTTCGTGTACCCAATGTGGCGTCCACATTACATAACGAACCGAATATGCCGCCTGGTACAGGCCGATCGGCATCATTCAGCATAATGTGGACGCGCCTTAATGATCGAATTGTGGCCGGAAATTCAGCTGAAAATATTGATGTGATACAGATATTTCCAAGCACTGATTCGGCTACTAGTTCCATCTGATCGGATGGTTTTTAGTGTCAAGATGTACAATTTACAAGAACGTGTATTTTTAGTAAAATCGTAATTCTGGAGCAACCGAGGCCTTAATGAAACTTTATCCTCTTATGGTAAGAATTTCAACATTTCTCGTCGTCGATTACTTCCAATGGGGGTACGTGAAAGACCGTTGCTATGTTAATAAGCCACAAAATTTGAAGAAACTTCAAGAAGAAATAACTTGGATTTTCAACAGCATCGAAGGTAGAGTTGTGCATGAAGAATTTTGTTCACAGTCACATCGAAAATGTCCTAAAATAAGCTTTATTTTCGTGTTTCTAAAATAAAAATTGGATACACTTTTGAAGAAGTTATTAAATTTTGTTGCGTGAGCGTTTAATCTGTAAGACCCTATAGAATAAATTGGCGAATATTTAAGAAATATAGAAGTATTGAATGCACAGCATTTCCAGGCCATACTAATATAAAGGTTCTGAAATTTTCATGAAAAGTGTCAGTTTTGTTCCTTATCGCAAGATATTGGACCGGTTTTTTTTTTTGACATAGGATTACGTTTTTCTGGAACATATTGGGGGTATAAATTGTACACGAATCGATCGCATTGGGAAAAATGTCCAGTTTGAAACGCTAATTGCTCACCCATTTCGTGATGCATTGATGAGATTTTTGCGTCAATCGACTTTAGCTCTCCATGACAATTTTTTACATTTACTATAATATAATATGTGCCATGAAACTGACTATCGAACGATTGGAAAATCGAAACCGTTATTCAAATGGAAATACCGCGTTCGTGTAATCACAATTATTGCTCAGTCAAATCAGTCAATTGTAATTCGTAATGAGGCATACAGCAGCTTGTTTCGTTGGTTTCGAAGGACCATCAAATCATTATCAAAGAGTTTAACGATGTAATTTTTCAAACATATACAAAAACAGCATGCAACCGAATCCTACGTCAACCATGCGGTCGTGTCTCGGACACAACCCTCCTGTGATTTTTTTCAACAAAAATCGCCATACAAAAAATATGAACAATTGAAAAACAGGCTACGTAATAATGTAGGCAATTATTTTTTTTTATTTTTTCGTTAGGGTGCCCATTAGGGTGGCAGCGAAAATGGTCATGTCAAATTTCAAAAACCGACCATGTTCATTTTGTTTGTTGACCCAAAAAACTAATCTGTGCAAAGTTTCAGCTCGTTCGGACATGATTTAGGGGTGCCTCAAAGCGCTCAAAGTTTTGATTCTTTAATCCTCGAAAATCTTCCAAGGGGGGAGGAAAAGAAATTTGGAAAATCGATTTTTTTTTCGATGCCAAATGACTTAAAAATGCATGAAACATCGAATCTCGAAATTTTTTCTGGGACTTAGTTTTCTTACGGAGTACGAAACGAAAAGTATGGTTTTGGGTGCCAATAAAAATAGTCATCTCGATTTTTCATTCGGAACTTGCTACGAAATGTTGATGTGTACGATAATATACCCTATGCGAAATATTGGCTCATTCGGGCTTCATTTACTGGTGTCATAAACGCTAAAATTTGAGTTTTTTTTTTGAAAAACGAAAAATCACCGAAAATCGGGGTTTAAAAACAAAATTTGATGTCAAATGTCTTAAAATTGCATTACTCGTCGAGATTTACAGTTATCTCGAATTTTTTTTTTTGACAAAAAAAAATGTTTTTTTGGTACTTGATCGTTTTTTCGCCTGAAAATCGATTTTTGACAAAGAAATAGTTGACAACAATTTTTTTTCGAGATGACACTTGATCTCGACGTTTTATGCAATTTTAAGACATTTAGCATCAACAAATTTTTTTTTCGAAAACTCCGATTTCCTCTACTTCCCCCTTGGGTGATTTTTCGATTTTCAAAAAACTCAACTTTGGCCGCTTTGCGCCACTCTCCCTTAAGTCCGATTGAGCTAATATTTTGCATAGGTCGTTTTTTCAAGGTGGTGAACATTTTTGATGGGGTAACTTTTTGAAACTCTAGTTGACCATTTTCATTGGCACCCTAGTGCCCATTCCCTTTTTAGGGTGTTCTGAAAAATATTTTTCCCCTTTTCTCCAAAAAAGATTTTTTTCAGAAATTCTTAAAATTTGATCTACTTGACCGATTCAGATGATCAGATGATCGACATATCAATTTGAGGCCAATCAACAGACTCTTCATTGGAAAAATATTACGCTTGTCTGAAAATTGGATTTTATTTTCGTAATTATTTATTGCATTTGTTTTTAAATTTTACATAGTTTAGAAATAGAGAGGGCTATATTTTTTTATATTTTTCCTTAAAAGCAGAGATTTTTCTCTCATAAAGTATGCAAAAATAAGAAAATTATTTTTCCTCTTTTTCCAGAAATTACTTTGACTAACTTTCAAACCACTGGAATGATTACTACACCTTATATATCGCCATCCTTTTGTTGATTAATAGTGTGGTTTATCGATAGAAGACATTCGAAACAAATTATTAACTGCATTTTATCATATTTTCAAGATGAGACTTACTGTACGTTTACACAATGTTAGTGATATTGACTGGTAGATAACTCGCGGATAGCGGATGATACTGAATTTAATCTGGCCTCGAAATCTATCACAGTCTGTTGCCACCAGGAGAAGTCCTTGTTTATTTTTCTTACCCCACACATGTTCGTTAGGAACTCTCTGTAAAAAGCAGATCTCTCCAGTTCGTAGTCTTCATCATACCACGGTGACAAGTTGTCGTTCGCATCACGAAAAGCGCAAAGGTCGAGGGCGGACAAAAAACGAAACACAAACATCAACCAACCTGGGTGCAGCCACATGAAACCTCAACTTGCTTCACGGTTGCACTGCTGCTATGTAAATATTGACTCACATATCCGGAGCGAACGAATTTCGCCCGATGGGAAAAGACTAATCTGATGCTGATGTACCAAGTTTTTCGCTGGAGTGTGTGTATGTACGTGGCTGTGGTATAGTTTATGTAGAATAGTGTTTTTTTCCGCGCGAAATGGTTGCTATGTCAATTATACTATTTAAATACAAAAATGTTTACGTGGGTAATGAAAACTTTTCGCAACGTTAGCAAAATATATGGTTAAGTAATCTATGTTTCATAACGGTCAAACTACTCAATTTTTCTGAGTTTCCAGAGATATTTAAGAACTCGGTTAAATTCGCCAAAATTTTGGAACCGTCTATCTCTTCATTGCATAAGCAACAGTTATCGACCGTTGGGAAAAAATGAATGTAAGTAGACCCAAGGAAGCAGCATAGGCATCACTCACCGCAAAACAATAAGACGAAGAGTATAACATTGTGTGAAAAATGACCTTTGCTGCCACCGCATGCCTTCGAATAACCACTCCCAACAGTGCCGGACACCTTGGTGAGGAACCAAGGTTTCCATTCAACTCGTTGTAACAAACAGGAATTTAAATGAAAATTCCTCTGAAATATCTTCCACTATAATTTATTCCCGCCGCTCCGTTAGAAATAGCGAGGTAGGATTGGAATGCGGTGCTTCTTTCAGCGGTAGTTTTTCTACCAACCCACCACATTCTAACCGCTTCTGTACACAAATTGAGAACGATAACAATTAGGAAAATTAATTCGCCCGTTGGTTGAGGTGCGTCTGTTTTCTCACAATGTAAAAAAACGAATGATGTGGCTTCGACTTCGCGAAGAAGTCACCGTTGCGTATTCATTTATTTATTTATTTATTTGTTCACATAATAGCATAAGATTATACATCTTTTAAATTGCTATATAGGGAGTGCATGTTACTACTAGTCATTTACGTACTATCTAACTTCAAAAATGTTCTCTATATAAATTAATTCATTAAATTAAAGTACTCTTTGCATTGCTTCTTAAATGTTGAAAATGATTTTTGAGTTCTTGGATTGCTTGGTAAAGAATTCCAGAGACAAACACCTCTCACAAATATAGTTTTGGCATAAAAAGCTGTAGAATGCAACATTTTTCTCTACTCTATTACTTCTAATAGGTATCAGCTTTTCATGAATATATGCGGGGCATTTTGTTGTAATTATTTTATGAAGTATTAAGCAAGAGCGAGCTTTTATAAAGTTATGGGAAGAGTAACCTAAAAGTTTACTCTGTAAATGCGGAACACTTGCCAGACGACCAAGATTGAATACAAACATCGTAGAGTTCCGTATATCTAGCCACATTGGCCCAATATGAATTTATCCCACTGGAAGTTATGCTGGATAATGAACCCTAGACTAGTGGCACTTTCTACAAACTGAATTGTGTCATTTCCGATAGTAAAATTCAAATGGTTAACATTATTACCCCGTGTAATAAGAAGAGCTTGTGACTTTTGTGCATTAAGCTTCAAACTATTAGCCTCTGCCCAAGTTTTTATAGAATTTAAATCATCGTTCACTAGTCTACAAATAGTCAAAGCGTTCACATTATTGTTGTGAAGCATTCATGTATTTACTGTAAAGGTTCCTCAATGTCGTCAGTATAAACCTACAGTGAAATCACCCGACACAGGGAATAAATATTGAGTATGACTTACCGGCTCGACAGTTGTCTGTTGTGAGAGGAAATGATGCCCAATATATGGCTCACTAGTGCTGCCAGTATATACTATCAACATCTTTATTATACTGTCAACTGCGAGGGATAGGACGTTGTGTCTTTCACGCACCTCACATCTTCCTTCTCCCTTATTCTATTTATGTTATTTTACTTTTTTTTTGTGTAATGGTTTTGTCATTTCAATCTATTTTAATTTCTTCAATCAACGCTATAGAATATTTGAAACAGTGTAAATGGATTAAAAAAATGTACTGCTGTGTGCATTTTATCTGATTACAATCCCAACGGTCTATACTGATCTGCCTACTCTATCTATTATTTTATTCTTACCATTTGTGTAGTACTTGTAATACGGTTTATAATTCAGAATGGTGTTTTTTAACTAGCAAGATTTTGTAGAGGAACGAAAAAAATGGCGGCAAACTCTCTGGGTGATATCCATAAATGCAGTTCGATAATGCTGACGTAATAGGTTTACATCCAAATTGGATGTCTACTTGCGGGACACTCTGCCTTGTTTTGTATACTTTGTCTAGATTAAAGTGCCTATATATATACCAGGTGAAGCAATCATGTGGCATTCTCGAATTTATGTGAAAGAGAAGGAAGGATTTTGTAGAATTTCATTCTCACATAGTTCATCTCTCGCATCTCGCTCTCGCATGTAAAAATGCAAAAATGGCATTCCCTAGCAATGACAAAACAAACAACCCCCGCTCCACAAACCGTGTCCCCTTCCTATCGAAGTAATGATGTTGCTTCACTTGTTATGCAAATATATAATTACCTTAGGCTAGACCTAAGTAAGTACTGCACGCACTCAATAGACATAAGCAAGTACTGTACGCACTCAATAGCACGCAACTGTCAAAATTGTTCATTGCTTGTGTTTTTCTATTCTTTTCTTGTCCCTGTATCATCTAAATTTCCACAGAGTCAAATTATAAATCCTCGCATACAGAAAATCCTACCAGGAAATAGCAACGAAAATATCCGTAGTTTCTCCATACGCTGCACACCGGAATAAATATCCACGTTTTTAACGGGAGCAGATACATACATTCCAGCTATATTAACAAGAAATGGAAACAGAAATGAAACCTTTCTTGATGCTGGTATGTCAGTTGAGGATACATGATTTAAAAATATATATACTGCTCGCTAAAACCTCTACTTTAGGTTATCCAGCTGATTTTCATTAATGAAACAGTATACGATGCTCTCCACTATGTAACGTTCGGTGTCAAATCCGGAACTTCCCCTAGTTTCAGACTGTCACTCGACCATTACAGTGACTATGTACTCCTCTACGGTCTAATAGTGGCAAACATCGTTGGATCTTCCTTCCCGCATTACTTTCTCTGAAAAAAAACCCTGGTGATTGAGTTGGCAGCAGCATCATGCACCTGCACTGCAGTTCACAGCTCATTGTAACTGTTCCCGATTGACGATGCGGTTGACATTGTTTTTGCAATTTCCATTAAATTTTCGACTAATTCTAACTTTGGAAGGAAGCATGGTGTAGATAATTTTATCTGAATTGATCTGAAAAATTATCACAAACTCATATTATTCCCCATCAAATGGCGGACCATTGTCGGACTTTATTGCTCTCGGAAAACCCTTCTCTACCAAGCATCTCATCCAGAACCTTTTCCGTATTTTCAACAATTCGACGTTATGGGTTTAGCTATCGCAAACCTCGATCTGTAATCGATAACTACTAGTATTAAGACACCGCCATATCTCACATATGGACCATGAAATCGAGCACAATCGGATTCCAAACCGTTTAAAGGGCGAATATCCATTGCATTGGATTTGATTTCTATTTTCTATTTATAGCACCAGTTTCACATGACATCACGAATTGATCGGAATCTGCAGCCAAGCCATATTCGCAAACAAAAAACAGGAAGTGGGTTATATCTATGGTATAACCGCAAGGGTGACGTAGGACTATCGTTGATTTAGAGATCATTTGTTTGAAGTTGAATCTGAATTCATTCTGAATGAATGAATATTTGGAGTCCTTCGAAAACGAGAGCGTTACGTTGGAGACACAAGGTTTTATGCATCCAATATTGGATACGGAAATATCCTACTGATGGGGAAGAATAATTTTCAGAAGCTATCCTGTTAATTGCGATTGATTGAAAAATCACAAAACCAAATGTATTTGGTCACAGTGTTACATGGATAGAAAACATTAAAATAAACTCTTTCACATGAATGTATTTTTAAATTCCCAGAGGAACTGGCAGATTATTTTCAGTAACGATTAGATATCTCCACATTTTCCTCGATACTGGAAGCCCACCAGTGGTTTATGCTAACTCGATAACCATCTGTTAATAGCACTTGATGCAAACATATTTGGTCACAGTGTTACATGGATAGAAAACATCAAAATAAACTCTTTCACATGAATGTAATTTTAAATTCCCAGAGGAACTGACAGATTATTTTCAGTAACGATTAGATATCTCCACATTTTCCTCGATACTGGAAGCCCACCAGTGGTTTATGCTAACTCGATAACCATCTGTTAAAAGCACTTGATTGAAACATATTTGATCACAGTAATACATGGATAGAAAACATCAAAATAAATTCTTTCACATGAATGTATTTTTAAATTCCCAGAGGAACTGACAGATTATTTTCAGTAACAATTAGATATTTCCACAGTTTCCTCGATACTGGAAGCCCACCAGTGGTTTACGCTAACTCGATAACCACCTGTTAATATCACTTGATTGAAACATATTTGGTCACAGTGTTACATGGATAGAAAACATTCAAATAAACTCTTTCACATGAATGTATTTTTAAATTCCTAGAGGAACTGGCAGATTATTTACCGGATCATTCTCGATGCTGAATGGCATCCAAACGGAAAGAATTCCGTGCGTGTATGTGTGTGTGTAGCGGCTGCTTCGATGGTCACTTTCTCTTCTCCTGAAGGATCGGCTTCTCTGTGCTCCTCACAGTTTCAAATAAACTGCTTGCGTTTCAGGGCAGATCTCGATCCTTCGCCATCCAGCACCCTCAGCAACGATGTTGTCTTGTCGATGACCTCACGAAAAATGAATGCGTCTCACCATCAGAATATCGCTTAAGTATGCTTTTGGTGCGTGATTGAATCGAGCGAAGGTGTGGTTTACGATGGCAATTTGGAAGGCAAACTAGAGGGAAATGAACTCTCTGAGCTCGGAACTTTCGGCGACTGAGCAATAATCGATTGCGGGCGCATACAATATTGGATACGGAAATATCCTACTGATGGAGAAGAATAATCTTTAGAAGCTATCCTGTTAATTGCGATTGATTGAAAAATCACAAAACCAAATGTATTTGGTCACAGTGTTACATGGATAGAAAACATCAAAATAAACTCTTTCACATGAATGTATTTTTAAATTCCCAGAGGAACTGACGATTATTTTCAGTAACGATTAGATATCTCCACATTTTCCTCGATACTGGAAGCCCACCAGTGGTTTATGCTAACTCGATAACCATCTGTTAATAGCACTTGATTGAAACATATTTGGTCACAGTGTTACATGGATAGAAAACATTCAAATAAACTCTTTCACATGAATGAATTTTTAAATTCCTAGAGGAACTGGCAGATTATTTTCCGGATCTTTCTCGATGCTGAATGGCATCCAAACGGGAGGGAAGGAAGGAAGGTCTTGTATTAGAGAGACTTTAAACTTTTGCAGTTCATTCGTCTCTAGCCTTGAGAAAAGCCTTTTGAAAACTCTACTCTATTTAATCCAGCGCTACCACCTCCACCCTCTTGCCTTGAGAAAGGCACTCGATCCCTCGCCGTCCAGCTCGTCCAGCAACGATGTTGTCCAGTCGGTGTCCACACAAAGAATGCCAAACGGAAAGAATTCCGCGCGTGTATGTGTGTGTGTGTGTGTGTGTGTGTGTAGCGGCTGCTTCGAGATCTTCCCGGGGAACCGTTTGTGGCATCACTCTCCTCCTAATGGATTCCCTTCTGGCCTAAGGTGCACAAACAGGCTCTTGGTGACACCGTTCACCCGCGCTTTCATGATGAATGAAGAGCTTCACCATAACAGCGACAACATGCTCCAATCGCTGTTCAATTAGAACTGAGTGGATTTCCGAGCGGCGCTCGCTTATATACCGATTGGTGATTTCAATAGCCTGTTTTGAAAGCAAATTTAAGACTATTGAAACAAGTTTTTGGATCAGAAAGTAACAAGTATAGAACGCGTAGACATTTTATCTTTCGAATGAAGTGTTTATCATACCATTTCGTTCAGTTGTTTAGGAGCTATTAACACTCAAAATCTCGGTGTCAAGCGTAACGCTTTCGTTTTCGAAACTTTGATTTTACACCCCGGTATAGAAATGAAAGACGTAGTCCTACGTCAAAAATTATTTGCAGTTTCGGTATCTAGGGATGCTCGGCATGTGCCACCTCGAGCGTTCTCATACGAATCGCCTTGATTTGTTATTGAACAAGTATTCAGTCTAATATGCTATCAACACAACTCGCATTATCACTTCTGCAGCCATTCCAACTCGCCGACATTGGGTGGCTGCTCCGCCACCATTCTTTTGTTGAAGCGGTTGTCCCAACACGCAGCTTTCTTAGACGGTTGTCCCGACACGCCTCTTCCAAGCGGTTATCCCGACACGCAGTGTTTAGGCGATTGTCCCGACACGCCACTTCCAAGCGGTTTCCCAACACGCAGTTTTCAGGCAGTTGTCCCGACGCGCCATTTTTCCAAGCGGTTGTCCCAACACGCAGTACCTCTGGCGGTTGTCCCGATGCGCCATTTATTTTCACAGACGGTTTTCCCAACACGCCACATTTTTGGAATTTATTTTCTCTATGTCGGGTGATTTCACTGCATATTTAAATATCCGGCAGAATCGCCAATGTGAAGCATTCATGTATTTACTGTAAAGGTTCCTCAATGTCGTCAGTATAAACCTACAGTGAAATCACCCGACACAGGGAATAAATATTGAGTATGACTTACCGGCTCGACAGTTGTCTGTTGTGAGAGGAAATGATGTCCAATATATGGCTTACTAGTGCTGCCAGTATATACTATCAACATCACTATTATACTGTCAACTGCGAGGGATAGGACGTTGTGTCTTTCACGCACCTCACAATTGTAGTTTGCGTAAAGCTGGACATCATCCGCAAAAATATGCACAGAACAATGGGCCTGATCACGAACGTCACTTCACGGTGAAAACGAAGTGAATTGTATACAACCTTATTACGGCTGTCACCGTGTGTGTTGAATCCAGAAGAGTTCATCCGTCGTGACGACTTTGATGAACTCGGTGTTATTATGAATACCACGATACTGTCATGTCACGGAGAAAAACAGGTATATTTGTCACTTGTGTTTTAGATGGTGAAAGCTTTCTAGGATCAGACTAAGAGAGAGTTGCAACACTATAAAATGGCAATGGGGGCCACTGGCCCAAATACGATCATTATGATTGATTATGTATAATATTGATTTGATGATATTTTGAATATAAAATAATAACTGTAAAGTTTTTCCAACATTGCAGAGCTAGTTTTTTTTTTGTAATTTAAACATTCACAATTGGCGGACCAGACCAGAATCAGGACGATAGTTATAACTTTTTTCGTTATAGATATTTTCAACGGTATTGTTTTGAGGACATACTTTGAATGAAAGAATAATAAAAAAGCGATAATAATTTCAAACAAGGAAAAAATGATTTTATCATTGCAAATCATTTACAAGAAACTCTAGTTCTTTTTCTATAATTTTGATATCCGTCTAAAGAAAATCTGAATCACTTTCGCTTTTGTCAAATTCCTTGAAACCCATCAGTTGTTTTCTATAAGGATTATGCTTCTGACCGACGCTGCTGACCAGTTTCTGTTTAAAAAATTAAATCAAACTTCTTGTGCCGTACATCAAATTACACGAGAATGGATAAGGATAAGAGGATTAAACTTCAGAATCCCATATGAGAGTAGCTCAGATTATACTGATCGTGAGGTGGATAAAGTCGAGTTTGTTCTGATATATAGAAGATATTATTATTCATCAAACATCAAAACCGTTTCTACAATGGTTCATTAAAAATTATTCTAGATATTTCTCACTATTCAAACGAGCAAGACAGAGCTGAGTACAAGAGTATGCTAGATTTCGATTATTAAACATAATAGTCATGTTTTATCTCTAGCGTAAAATTACATTCCCATATGTTCGACAACTACATTATTCCCGAGCAATCAAGGATTCCTCCTCATCTTTGAGCCAGCATTTGATTCAGCAAACTAATCATCGAGGTATAATCACAAACTTGTCGTTCTAAAATATACCATTAATTAAATGGAATATTATCTCACACGCTGTAATAATTTTACCTACATAACGTTTAAACGTCCAAAATTATGCAACCGACACAACGTTTAAACACCCGACATTATGCAACCAACATGTCTGTTATAAACGGGAATGAACACTTTCACTTCACGGAGTTCATTTTTACACGCAACTGTCCGTGACTATGATGATAGACACAAAAAGATTAAGTGAAGTGTAAGTGACGTGAAAGCGTACGTGACAGTGATGTTCGTGATCAGGCCCAATGTTTTACAATTACTGGCCTAGTACCGGTCCTTGGGGCACTCCCGATGTGACTGGAAGAAAATCTGAAGGCACGTCATTTATATAAACTGCTTGTTTACGATCATTTAAATAAGAATCGATGAGGTTTACCGCAGAAGCACTAAAATTGAGTTTCGAGTTCAGTTTTCCTCATAGCTGAGCATTGGAAACAATATCGAATGCTTTCGAGAAATCCAATAGAATCAAGATTACTTTGTCACCACTATCGATAGCATATCCGACATCATCATACACTTTCATCATTGCTGTTTTGGTACTATGACCTGCACGATAACCAGACTGGAATGTTGTTACCAAATGAGTTTCTTGTAAAAAAAGCACATTTGATCTTTAAGTATTCGTTCGAAGCTTTTAGATAGAGCGCATAAAATACTTATGGGTCGTAAATTATCCAAAGTGTCTAGATTGTTCTTCTTTCTTCTTTCTTATTACCTTAGAACATTTCCAAGCAAGAGGACATGTACCATATACAATAATGCAATTGAACATGTAGGTAATTGGATCGATTAGAATTGGTAAAATGAGTTTTAAAAATTTCATGGGAAGTTCGTCTAGGCCCACAGCATTTGATGTGACCATTTGAATGAAATTGATTACATCGTAATCTTAAATACATCGAAAACGGAAATGGTGCTCTGATTCAGAATTGGATATATGATTAATGTGATGTTAAGTTTTTTTTTATGAAAGTTACTATTTATTTCATTAACATCGAAATTAATCTCGTTCTGAGCCGATCGCTTTGAAAACCCTAACTCTCGAAATTTTGTCCAAAACCGATTGGTAGACGTACTAGAAGATAAGTGAGTATTGTAATAATCTCTTTTAGCCTAGTTTACTAAACGATTGGTCAAATTTATGAAGTGTTTGAAAAATGAGAAGTCATTTGAATCATGTGTATTTTTTCATCTTTTGTACGCAAGATCACGATCAATCATAGCTTTTTGAATTTGTTCATTAAACCAAGGGTTGTGTCGATTCTTATTTCTAAATTTCCTAATAGGGACACAACTATCATACAAAGTTTTGACAAAACAATTGAATAAGTCAACTAATGTATCAGGATCATCAGATGAGAAGAAAACATCCCAGTTAATTCTGATTTGATGTGATAACATCAAATCAGAATTAACATGTTTGTAGTCACGGTAATAGACCTCCTTGTTGACTATACTTTTATCGAAATTCAGAAAAGCGAAAATGAGGTCATGTTGTGATATATTTGGAACATCTATTTGTCCAAATCTTAATATTTTGCTTGGCTCGTTGGTTATGCTCGAATCATGCTGCGAAGATCCATAGGAATGGAAAAAAGACGGTTCTTTGCCAACTATGCTCAATGACAGTGAATTAAGAACATCAATGAAACGCTCAGATTTAGAATTCGTACGAAGAACATTTGTATTGAAATCACCTAGAAGCAAAACATTATTATACCGCGTTCCATACTCCGTAACTTTCTCGAAAATAAGCTCTGAACAATCAAGCGATGGGTGATTGAAGATTAGTCCAACTAATATCTTTTCCGAATTTACCCTAATTTGAACGAAGATAAACTCAGTTGGGTGATTGTGTTGTTCAATGAAAGAAGATTCAATAATTTGAAATTGTAACATTTTTTATATATATATTAATAAACCACCTCCAACGTTTCCAATCCTGTCATTTCTTACAGTATTATAACCGACAATCTCAATTAAACTTGAAGGCTTGCTGTCATTCAGCCAGGTTTTGCATACACAGACTATATCCACACTAGCAATGCTCATTATTTGACGTAGCTCATCCATTTTAACCATATTTTTTTACACATATGCTCTGCATATTCAAACTACAAACTGACAATTTCTTGGGTATTGAGGCTGACTTCATGACTATTCCCGGAATATTTATATTTGTAGGGGTGTTTGAAGAATGTATTTCAGCCATAATCTCAATGATGTACACTTAAGAAGCAATGCTGCACTTTAAGCAAAAATAAACATGAATTCATTGAAAATATAAAATATTCAAATAATAACAAAGACGCAAACTACCCTTAAAAAGCTCAACGTAAAGAGCACAGTGTAAAAGATTATTCTAGAATCATTGAATCTGACATATCCTCCAAATTGCTCAAGCCATGTTTAATATAGGTAACCATCCAGCACCCAGCAATTGTCGGTATGACAACTATCCAAAAGACGCAGCGTTCTCAGCAATGGTAGCAGCAGCAGAACTCAGTATCATGATCATGAAGTTCGATTTGTTGATGTTTAGCTTTTAGGAGGGGATTCAGAGAAAAAACTAAGGAACGGAGAGGAAGGACAGAGAGCACTTTTTGGAGAGGTTCACTTACTGAGACGGTAATTGCTTTTAGGAGAGGATTCATGGATGAATATGAGGATGGAGAGGCAGGAAAGAGAGCGTTTTATTGAAAAGGGTTCAATTAGTTCGTATAAGCTCCATCAGCTGATCCTTCGAAGTTACTTCATAACGATCAGCATCAGCAATTCTTCTCACACATACGATCCCGTCTCTCGTAAACACGGATTCAAACTTCCCTTCTTTCTTCATAAACAAAGCTTTTGCCTTTAAAGCTCTGTTTGCTGTCGTTAAATTCTCGTTGACGTAAATTCTGTTACAAGATTTGAAACCGATTTGCTCTAATGTAAGTGGTCTCACCCGCAAGTATTTGGTATAAAAATCATTACGATGGTTGGTGAATTGCAGAAAAATAGGGTAACTCTTCCCAGGTGTCAAAGACAATTTAGAAAGTCGACGAGGATCCACCAATGGGTTGGAACTATCAACGTATCCCAAAACATGGCACCATTTGTTGAAGTAAGCCAGTAAATTTTCCTTTTGCATATACGGTACATCAGAAACAATCAGATCATTTATATTCCGAGAGCGAGCTATAGCATGATGGGTTGATTTGATAGCCACCTTGTTGTGATCAACAGATGCACTTAGCTCATCAATTGATTTTTAAAAGCTCCACACGTACACTTCTTAGCTCGGATTTGATCTCTGCTTTCACTGTTGTAATCTCATTGTCTATCTTCCGCAAAATCTCCGATTTCGTGCTCTCCAGCTTTGCTGAGAGTAAGTTCGCAAGCTGTGAGATGGACATCTCATCATTCACAGTGGGAGGCCTGTGATCCAAATTTAGTGCTTCTAGTCGATACACCGTCCTTCCTTGAGCTACTCATCTTAGCTAGCGGGAACTCAACGGAACAAAGCAGAAATGCTGTGTTGGAACGCTCAACGTTGAAAAAACTTTTTGCTTCTTAGCAATAAAGCAAACCCTTTTTGGTACTGTACTTCACTACCTTCCGTATGGCTATAGAGTACACAATCAACGACTACACTTGTAACGGGTTCAACAGCGGGTTTTCTCAAGCTTTGAGGGTATTTGCGGCAGAGCTATAATAATAGTTACATTCCATTACCACAGACAACGACAGACTGTTGTTTGTTCGAATGGGTTGTTTGTTCCATCAACTCAATTGAAAGTACTGATTTACGAAATCGCAATGATTTATTAATTTTAGACTCATACATGCGTGAAAAAAAACAGGAAGTGGGTTATATCTATGGTATAACCGCAAGGGTGACGTAGGACTATCGTTGATTTAGAGATCATTTGTTTGAAGTTGAATCTGAATTCATTCTGAATGAATGAATATTTGGAGAACTTCGAAAACGAGAGCGTTACGTTGGAGCCACAAGGTTTTATGCATCCAATATTGGATACGGAAATATCCTACTGATGGGGAAGAATAATCTTCAGAAGCTATCCTGTTAATTGCGATTGATTGAAAAATCACAAAACCAAATGTATTTGGTCACAGTGTTTCATGGATAGAAAACATTAAAATAAACTCTTTCACATGAATGTAATTTTAAATTCCCAGAGGAACTGGCAGATTATTTTCAGTAACGATTAGATATTTCCACATTTTCCTCGATACTGGAAGCCCACCAGTGGTTAATGCTAACTCGATAACCATCTGTTAATAGCACTTGATTGAAACATATTTGGTCACAGTGTTACATGGATAGAAAACATTCAATTAAACTCTTTCACATGAATATATTTTGAAAATTCCCAGAGGAACTGGCAGATTATTTTCAGTAACGATTAGTTATTTCCGGAACTTTCCCGATGCTGAATGGCATCCTAACGGAAAGAGTTCTGCGCGTGTATGTGTCGATGCTTCGCCGTCCACCTCCTCCAGCACGTTAGGCAACGATGTTGTCTTGTCGATGTCCTCACGAAAAATGAATGTGTCTCACCACCAGCATATCGCTTAAGTATGCTTTTTGTGTGTGATTGAATAGAGAGAAGGCGTGGTTTACGATGGCAATTTGGAAGGCAAACTAGAGGGGAATGAACTCTCTGAGCTCGGAACTTTCGGCGACTGAGCAATAATCGATTGCGGGCGCATACAATATTGGATACGGAAATATCCTACTGTTGGAGAAGAATAATCTTCTGAAGCTATCCTGTTAATTGCGATTGATTGAAAAACCACAAAACCAAATGTATTTGGTCACAGTGTTACATGGATAGAAAACATTCAATTAAACTCTTTCACATGAATATATTTTGAAAATTCCCAAAGGAACTGGCAGATTATTTTCAGTAACGATTAGATATTTCCACATTTTCCTCGATACTGGAAGCCCACCAGTAGTTAATGCCAACTCGATAACCACCTGTTAATAGCACTTGATTGAAACATATTTGGTCACAGTGTAACATGGATAGAAAACATTCAATTAAACTCTTTCACATGAATATATTTTGAAAATTCCCAGAGGAACTGGCAGATTATTTTCCAGCAATGATTAGATCTTTCCGGAACTTTCCCGATGCTGAATGGCATCCTAACGGAAAGAGTTCTGCGCGTGTATGTGTCGATCCTTCACCGTCCACCTCCTCCAGCACGTTAGGCAACGATGTTGTCTTGTCGATGTCCTCACGAAAAATGAATGTGTCTCACCACCAGAATATCGCTTAAGTATGCTTTTTGTGTGTGATTGAATCGAGAGAAGGTGTGGTTTACGATGGCAATTTGGAAGGCAAACTAGAGGGCAATGAACTCTCTGAGCTCGGAACTTTCGGCGACTGAGCAATAATCGATTGCGGGCGCATACAATATTGGATACGGAAATATCCTACTGATGGGGAAGAATAATCTTCTGAAGCTATCCTGTTAATTGCGATTGATTGAAAAACCACAAAACCAAATGTATTTGGTCACAGTGTTACATGGATAGAAAACATTCAATTAAACTCTTTCACATGAATATATTTTGAAAATTCCCAAAGGAACTGGCAGATTATTTTCAGTAACGATTAGATATTTCCACATTTTCCTCGATACTGGAAGCCCACCAGTGGTTAATGCCAACTCGATAACCACCTGTTAATAGCACTTGATTGAAACATATTTGGTCACAGTGTAACATGGATAGAAAACATTCAATTAAACTCTTTCACATGAATATATTTTGAAAATTCCCAGAGGAACTGGCAGATTATTTTCCAGCAATGATTAGATCTTTCCGGAACTTTCCCGATGCTGAATGGCATCCTAACGGAAAGAGTTCTGCGCGTGTATGTGGCGATCCTTCACCGTCCACCTCCTCCAGCACGTTAGGCAACGATGTTGTCTTGTCGATGTCCTCACGAAAAATGAATGTGTCTCACCACCAGAATATCGCTTAAGTATGCTTTTTGTGTGTGATTGAATCGAGAGAAGGTGTGGTTTACGATGGCAATTTGGAAGGCAAACTAGAGGGGAATGAACTCTCTGAGCTCGGAACTTTCGGCGACTGAGCAATAATCGATTGCGGGCGCATACAATATTGGATACGGAAATATCCTACTGATGGGGAAGAATAATCTTCTGAAGCTATCCTGTTAATTGCGATTGATTGAAAAACCACAAAACCAAATGTATTTGGTCACAGTGTTACATGGATAGAAAACATTCAATTAAACTCTTTCACATGAATATATTTTGAAAATTCCCAAAGGAACTGGCAGATTATTTTCAGTAACGATTAGATATTTCCACATTTTCCTCGATACTGGAAGCCCACCAGTGGTTAATGCCAACTCGATAACCACCTGTTAATAGCACTTGATTGAAACATATTTGGTCACAGTGTAACATGGATAGAAAACATTCAATTAAACTCTTTCACATGAATATATTTTGAAAATTCCCAAAGGAACTGGCAGATTATTTTCAGTAACGATTAGATATTTCCACATTTTCCTCGATACTGGAAGCCCACCAGTGGTTAATGTCAACTCGATAACCACCTGTTAATAGCCGCGCGTGTATGTGTGTGTAGCGATGTCTTCCCAGGGAACCGTTTGTGGCATCACTCTCCTCCTGATAGATTCCCTTCTGGCCTAGGGTGCACAAACAGGCTCTTGGTGACACCGTTCATCCGCGCTTTCATGATAAATAAAGAGCTTCACCGCAACAGCGACAACATGCTCCAATCGCTGTTCAATTAGAACTGAGTGGATTTCCGAGCGCCGCTCGCTTATATACCGATTGGTGATTTCAATAGCCTGTTTTGAAAGCAATTTTAAGACTATTGAAACAAGTTTTTGGATCAAAAAGTAACAAGTATATAACGCGTAGACATTTTATCTTTCGAATGAAGTGTTTATCATACCATTTCGTTCAGTTGTTTAGGAGCTATTAACGCTCAAAATCTCGGTCTCCGGCGTAACGCTTTCGTTTTCGAAACTTTGATTTTACACCCCGGTATAGAAATGAAAGACGTAGTCCTACGTCAAAAATGCTTCGCCATTCTTCGTCCGCCAAATGTACATAAATCTTGGATCCCACATTGATTTATCATCTGCCCGTGGACACAATATTCCCTATTTTATTACGTATCATAAATTCGTCGGACACAACATTGCTCCGCAGCGAGTTTTATAATCTTTCAAACGGCCAGCATCAACAAGCTGTCAAACGGTGATGGGTGCAATTAATCTTGCGACACGCTGAAAACACCGCGATTACATTCCCGACTTAACGTGGCGGATCATCCCTCCCAAAGCAACACAATGGCTTTAACAAACTTGGTCCCACCCAAGCCCATCCTCTATCTTTCGGACGGGAACATTCTTTTCAGTTAATATATTGCTTTTCTTTTTGAACTTATTTCGAGAGCACAGATGACGTTCGGTGCCATGAACCTCGCCAGCACCAGCAAAAGACCCTACTCGCCCCTTCCTGAAGATCGAATTACTGCGCTAACCCCCCCTTGGATATCCTGGCGAAACCACAAGGCATTCGAGATTCGTTCATTATCCAAAAACTGTCTCACGCCTCGTTTCAATCCGCTTTCGAGCATTACAAACAATGACACAACTACTGGCTCAGAACCAGTTGCTGGTGGGTTCGGGAGGAAATGAGTAAAGTGTGGAGCACCATCGAGCCCAGCCAACGTTTGATGCTTTGCCGAGCCGAACAAAGGCTGTAAGTTTCCGGTTTTTGTGTCCTGTCATATGTTTTTTTTTTGTCAAACATCCAACTGGTGTAACGCAAGGCGCGCGCTTCTGTCGATTGTCACTCAGACTATCTCTGCCACGTACCACGTTTCCACAAGGCATCCTGGTCTCTCTGGGGCTCGGAAGGATAAACGGTTGGGCTTTTGACATTAGCGGCATTCTTTTGTATGGCGGCAGGACGCGGCTGTCGCGGGATGATTCTAAAGAAAATATTTGCTCGGGGGCTTTGCGTTCAGCAAGCGTGTGAAAAAGCATTGTTAAACTATTGTTTGGACACGAATTGAACAGTTTAGGGAGGTATACATTGGAGGGTAGAGGGGTGAAGGAACGGAGACTGGAATCAAAGCTCGATTGCGCGGTCTTCATTTTCGAACATTAAATTCCAACAGGCTGAAAACGATTGATTCATGTACTAACCCTTTTCGACAGCAACCGATACGGAAAAAACTTTCATCTTCAGTTTTAGGATCATTAGAAATCTATATTCGCCCTCCCATCCCTGTTATTACACATTTCTTAATCTCTTCAATCTACATTTGGCAACGCATAAAAACGTAGCGAAAACGATCATTATCGGGAACTTTATTTCATAAAATCGTTTTCTGATTTGGAACCCTTACTGAAAGACGTAATCCTGCGTCAAAAAATAATCCATGCTATGTGAAAGTGTTTCGCTTCGTTTACCTTTTCATGATGCACAAATATGCGAACCAAAACGTCATGATCGCTTTCGGAGTTGAAAGTTTATATTCTTCTTTGCCTCTCATTCACTACATATCGAACCCCTTCATGCATCTTGAAGCAGCAGAATGCTATGGACTACACGATGTGAATGGCTCGTACTCGATTACCACTACTGAACCTGACCCATAGTTGCAGTGAACGAACATCTAGCTAGATACTGAGGAAATGGTAGTCAGATTATATAATTAAATTGAATTAATGAATAGTCTTTTCAGTTTTTTCTTCATTCTCCGTTCGCAAGAGAAGAATAATTTTCTAATTCTTTGTGTACCATTCATCGCTCTGCACTCGTCTGTGCGGCGATGATTCACGATAGTTAGGAAGCGATTATGTGTGCGTTCCGTTGCCAATGTTCCAGTTTTTATCTCGATCCAGTAAAACAGTTAAGACAGTATTCTAGTCTGAAAATATGAAAAAAAAAATTCTTCATATTTCTGAAGCTTAGGCATTTCAGAATGTACCCTAGAGAAAATTCCATTATTGATCGAAATATAGTTACCCATATATCGGAAGATGGGCATTTTTAATAGGGAAAAAGTTTTTTTTAACATAACTTTTTCACGTTCTCTTTGAAAAAATTACTACTAATACTAAGTTCTTTCAAAGTCAAGATAGCGATAAAGCGTATTCCACAAAGTTTTAGATCTTATAAAAATATAAACTTTTGTCGAAGACATCAACTTTCTCTCTTTTATAGTTTCTGGAATACATGGAATTTTTGTATGAGGACTCCTGAAAAAAGTAATGTTTTACTCGTAACATTTTTGTGTGCAAACTCTCGCGTTCGACATGTTCTTGACATGTTTCTATAACATTACATAAAAATGTTGAGAATTAAACAAATAAATTTGAATTTTCAAAATATTTTTCTTTCAATGATATATTTTTTTCCCATCAGTTTATTTTATTAGGCTCATTGAGCAATTCAGCTGTAACAGAGCCGAATTCATTCGCATATATTTTTATCTTAAGATAACTGTTATTGTATATTACACTGTTACTATTTTTAGGCTTAAGAGTATTCCTATCCATCGATAAACATTTGTTTTATCTATTACACAGTAGCCGTTCAGGCGTAAAGTTATTCATATTCTATCGATGCACAGCACATGTCGCCTTCTTTTCGGCGTAAGAATATTCCTATTGTTCGAATGTTCACAGTTGGACTGTTCACAGCGGGACTGTTGATATGAGGCTTCCATTGTTGTGTTATTAATAGTACCAATTACCAATGCAGCAGACCGAAAATGTGAGCGGTAAGGGGCTGGGATTACCGTCACATGATAATTGTTGCGTGGACATAGCTGCTAGAATAACACACAAAGATGGTCAGTTGAGAGGCCCTGAGTTATGAGTTCATGATCGTTCGCTTAGTAGCGGACACGCAACCTATTAGGCTACGAAGACCCTTTAGCATAACCCCCTGAAATTTTGTTTAAAAAATATAACTGACACATTCGACGGAAGTTCATATTTTAATAAGATCTAAAACTTTGCCGAATACGATATGTCGCTACCTTTAAACTTTAAACTTTAAACAAAGTTAAGATTAGTTGTAACTTTTTCAAAGAAAACATGAAAAAAAAGTGTTCCTAAAACAGTGCCCATCTTCAAATGTGTGGATGACTTGTTGAAAATTGCAAAGGCTATTCAAATATTTTTTTCGAGAATTTAAAAAAAACTTTTTTCACAAAAAATAATTTCAATTTTTGAAATATATTCTCAATGATTTAGAAAAAAAAGGCATTTATTTATAAAAACTCAAACAATTTCCTGCATTTTGACTAGAATTTTGTACGCATTATAGTGTTTGACTTATACATTTTTGTAAATAATTAAGAAAAACAAATTGGCCTGTTTCAAAAAGTAGTAATTATTTTTTGAAGATTTCAAGTATGCAAAGTAGCTCAAATGACCAATGTCTTCACACCGACAATGTTTCACTCCTATCTGAGATAGTGCTGCCAATGGACAGTCGAGTTGGGATGAAATTCGCCTGCAGCGATCGTAAAAAAACGAATTTTCACCTTCAGTTTTCAACCGAAGAACACAAAATTTCTTATTCCCATCCGACTTGCTATGTGTTGTACTTTGACGCCTAGCTCCCAGCCCAAAAACACTCCTGGATTCACATAAGCTCACCGGGCAAACAAATTATAAAAAATAATTTTGTTGTTTTGTTATTAATTCGGAATGAATCGTTGCATTGAAGTGTATTGAAATAACTGATTAGTGAAAGTATCGGTGGCCCTGAGAAGCGACAAGTTTTTCATGGAATGGATCAAATCTAGAAAATTTATTCGAAACCCACGGTCTTGAAGAAAAATTTGAACACCCACGATGCCGCCGTCATCTAGTTGCTAGCTAAATGACTGCCAAAATCGTGAGGATGTGTTTTAGAAAAAGCGAAGCAGACAGCTCAGATTTTGCAGGAAATAGGAGCTTTTAGCTACTGCTACCTGCTGCCGATATTAGTGCTGCAGCTATGCTACTGCTTCTCGGTTCACGGTTAGAAAATGAATTATCGGTTCGGATCGGAAACGTGAAATACAGAGGTGCAGAGGTGCGGCTTGCGACGCAAAATCTGCTTCTCCGCAGACCTCTATTGTATATGCCAGCAGCCTTAAGAGAGTAAAGGAAGGCAAACAACAGTTCACGAGCTCGTGCGAGTGTTGGCTTCGTTGTTCTCTTTTTCATGTTTTCATATTCTCCTCGGATGGAATGATATGCACGGTGAATGGATATGTTTGTTTTCGCAGTAGTATTGATGTATTCTTTCACTTCTGTATTGTGGTGTAAGGTAAAATCTTCGAAAACCAGAGAATTGCATTGGAGGTGCAATGTTTTGAGCGTTCATATTTCTTTGCCAACTGAACGAAGTGGTATGATAATCACTTCATTCGAAAGATAAAAGGTCTAAGAGTTATGTGCGTGTTATCTATTGAACAGACAACTTTTTTCAATAGCTTAAACATTGCTTTGAGAACAAGCTATTGAAATCACTAAAAATGTACAGGGTTTTCCATTTCGGGCTTCCGAAAGTATACAGCTCTGCGCTGAGAACCGTTTGACATAGCTGTCAACCAAAGCGTCATATCGTTAGTTGAATGTCTGCCATTTTACAATATGGATCGTTTTAGCATCGCACAACGTGTTAATTTTGTTAAATTATACTATAAAAATGATGAAAAACCGGCAAATGTTTTTCGAGCATTACGGACGGATTTTGGTCGTCATGGACGGCCTACAGAGCACACAATCGCTAATGTAGTGCGTAAATTCGAACAAACTGGATCCGTAGCGGATATTGTGAGACCTGTGCATCATCGTAATGTGCGTTCGGCCGAAAATATTGCTGCTGTTGCTGCCAGTGTGGAGGATGACCCGAATGTTTCGATTCCACGGCGTGCTCAGCAATTGGGCTTGTCAAACACATCATTGTGGCGAATTTTGCATTTGGACTTGCACCTACATCCATATAAAGTCCAACTGGTACAAAAATTAGAGCGTGGTGACCATGGAATGCGTCGGACATACGTCGAATGGGTGAACGAACAACAGCAGCAAAATGCTGAATTTTCGCATTAAATTTTCTTCGGAGATGAGGCACATTTCGAGCTCGGTGGCTATGTGAACACCCAAAATTTCCGTATATGGGACTCAGAAAATCCACACGTGATTGTTGAGAGGCCATTGTATCCGTCAAAAGTCACTGTTTGGTGCGCATTATGGTCTGGTGGAGTCATCGGGCCGTATTTTTTTTGAAAATGAGGACGGCGAGACGGTAACTGTGAATGGTGAGCGCTATGTCCGCATGTTAACCGATTTTTTTGCCACAAATTGAAGATATGGATACGGATGACATGTGGTTTCAGCAGGACGGCGCCACGTGCCATACAACACGACCGAACATGGCCATATTGCGAACGAAATTTGAGGGACGCATAATTTCGCGTTTTGGTGATGCCAATTGGCTGTCCAGATCATACGATTTGAACCCGCTAGACTTTTTTTGTGGGGTTATGCGAAAGACCGTGTCTATGCCAACTCTCCGCAAACTCTTGAACATTTGAAAGACAACATTCGTGAAGTTATGACCGAGATACCGCCCCATATGTGCCGAAAAGTCATCGAAAATTACCTGTTCCGGATCAAGGTGTGCGAGGAAGCCCTAGGTGGACATTTGAATGATGTTGTATTTCACAGCATAAACCAATGGCATCGAATTCTAAGTGTGTTTTATTTCAATTTACTTTCGGAATTTAAAGTTGGAAAACCCTGTATATAAACGAGTGCGCGCTCGGAGATCCACTTGGTTGTGATTGTGTAGTGGGTGGAGGAAATTCTCGCTTTCAGTAGACACACTGTACTATCCCAGAGCAATCCCGTTTCTATTTTGCTACCGGTCTGAGCGGAACCTTTTTGTTTTACCACTACCGAACCTTCTAAGCAGAAGGATTTATAGCGTTGTTCATTTTAACGTTGTGAAAGATATATTAGGTTGGGAAAAAAGTAATCCATAATTTTCGGTGAAACTCAAAACTATTTTTAATATGCTTCGGATAGTCCGATTTGGGTCAAATATGCACCGTTTTGTTGTAAAGTGTATTGCCTTTCTAAAGGTATGATGTGAAAGTCGCGGTAAATGAAACGCTCCTTTCTTATTTCACACTTAAGACTCGACTGGCTTTTTTTTACGTCAACTTAAAATGTTACTTAATCTCTACACAAAATTACACATACTTATTTGAATGGGAGATGCCTGGAGTTACTTCGGTAATTTCGAATAACCAATCGCTATCGATGTGGTTAATGTATGATTGCTGCTGAACAATCATAACATAGAATATGGGTCAAAGGAATATTGAACCGCGCGCAACGCAGCGGGTTGCAATCCGAGCTATTGTATTTCACACTTGCGCTTCGAGCGGTGTGGAAACATGTGAAAGCAAAAAAATGTAAATTAAGCAATACAATGAATTTCTATGGGATGGATGTACTTGAGTGGCTTGACAAAAAGTCACCAGTGTCCGGTTACGAAGATAAAGCGTTTTCGGGAATGGGATGATTTTGTCCCTTTAGCTTGTACTGAATGAAGAAGGTTTTTATCTTTTCCAGATGTAGAGATTGAGTATGCTACAGGTAGCTTCATCATGTCCCTATCACAGAAGTATTGGTCCTTATTGGCGAAAAACTTTAGCAATAAACTATTATAATCTTCTCTTGATCCTAATTTCTTATAACTCTGGAATTTCTTCAATGCCAGAAAAAGGTGATAATCGCTTGGTTCCAGGTCCGGACTAACATATGATAGATGCATTAAAACATCCCAATCAAGCTCTCGGAATTGTGTGGCCTAGCGTTGTTCTGATGGAACACAAAACCTCTGCTTTTGGTCAATGCTGGACGTAAATGGTAAATAGATAGCTTTAAACGGTCCATTTGTTGACTGTAGAGATCTGAATTTAGTGTATTGCATCTAAAAAAAATAAGAAAAACAATTTTTTTTTAAACAAATTGAATTGCACGTATTTTACTGTTTCAATATCTGCACCATACACACCATTCATAATTCAAAGCTGCCTGACTTGCGTTTTCGCTTTTATGAAAGGATTACGTCTTTCGGGAACATATTGGGGTACAAATTGAAAATCGAAAATCGAGCATATCGTGAAAATTGTCCAATTTTAAACGCTTATTGCTCAGTCATTTCATGATGGATTGATGAAAATTTTGCGTCAATCGATTTCGGCACTCCATAACAATTTTTTATATTGAATAAAATAACATATGTCAGGAAACTAACTATCGAACAATTGAAAAATTTCAACCCCAATTTTTTTACCCACTTCTGATTGGTCGAAATCGACGACACATGCGTCGGATCCCTAGCAGAGACATCAAAACCAAACTCCCTGGGGAAATCGGCATTGCAAATACATGAAAGTAGGGGGAACTTTTGTTTCTAACGAAATGTGTTCCCTAACAGAGACATCAAAACCAAGCTGCCTAGGGGAATTCGACATTGAAAATACATGATAGTAGGGGGAACTTCTATGCCTAACAGAGATATCAAAACCATGCTGCCTGGGGGAAATCGACATTGCAAATACATGAAAGTAGGGGAAGCTTTTGCTCCCACCGGAATGTTACTTCGTGGATAATCATATCAATGACCGATCGTGTATTGTGAAAAATTTATTAATTTATTTAAATTTAATTAGTGTATGTGTAAAATTGTATATGGTAGCAGTTGTGTTGAAAATTACTTGCCTTATGAAACGATTTATTTAAATTTTCATAAACAAAAACCAAGGTGTGTTCCCGCTCGAGAACGGGTCGTTTGGTTTAAGCTGTCTGTTTTGTTATGTTCATTTTCACCCAAAGAAAGTTCATACGGCGAGAAAAATTGGAAAAGTGAAGAAATATTAGAAAAAGTGCTTTCACATATACTCTATATCAGACGTTGATAGTCCAATTAAAATTCGCATTGGGTTGAATAAACACTCAGAAAGTAAAAATTATAAAACAAAATTGCTTTTTCCATTCAAATATGTTTTCTCTATATTAAAGTAACATGTTTTTACTGATGAGAAAAATTGATAATTGTATTCGGTACTGGTGTATTTTTTTCTTTATTTTATTCATACATATCTCAGGAGGCATCTCGTCTAGGATCACAGAGGGCGGTTTTCATCATATCTCGTTCCACTTCGGTATCTTTTATCTGATACGCACCATCCAACGACTGTTTACGAATGATGTTAAGGATGGTCATCACTCGGTAAACACTGGTAGTGGGTTGTTCCAACAACCAAACAAAACGACATTTTTCAGGGCCACCAAATCATTATCAAAGAGTTTAACGAAGTAATTCTTCAAACATATCCAAAATCAACAGGTAGCCTAACGGAATCCTACGTCAACTATGCGGTCGTGTCTCGGACACAACCCTTCTGTGACTTTTTTTAGTGTGAACCTTTCAACGAGCCTAAACTTGACATTGTATGATTGATATTATGTGAGATATTGATCACTAAAACCAGCTACCGAGAAAATAATAGATAGCTTTTTCCCCAACCTGATATAATGGTGGAGGGAGAAAATATTTAAAACCATCTGTGGTGGCAGTACGTGAGTACGTGAAGAGATATAAATAAGGACACAAATTTCATGTAATATTCTCACAAGTAAAACGATGAATCGAATCACCGCCATTGAATCCATAGCATATTTTTATAAGCAATCTGTATCGAATTATCATCGATACTTCATTTTTAGTTGAAGGTTCCGTTCAGTCCGGCGGTAGCAAAGAAACGGGATTGAGAAAGAAGAGCATAGTTTTTTGGCGAGCGAGCGAAACCATTCTCCAGTCACTCCGCAATTACAGCTAAATGAATTTCCGACCGGGCACCAGGTTTGTGTGATTTTAATAGCCTTTTTTCAAAGAAATTTTTAAGCTATTTAAACAAGTTTTCACCTCAATAATTAAAAAGCCTATTACTCTTAGACATTTTATCTTTTAAATGAAGTGATTATCATATCATACGAGGCATACTTTCAACGAGGCTTCTGATATGATGAGAGTTGATATTCATCCAGGTTTTTTCCAAAGCTTCAAACAGTTTGTCGCGGTTGGTGACATCTCCCTTGTCATCATTTTGATTCAAAATGGACCATAAATTTTCTATTAGATTTAAGTTAAGATTAAGTTTAAGTAATACGCAGTGGTTTTGTGGGCGGTGTGCTTAGGGTCGTTGTCTTGTTGAAAAATAAACTTCTTCTCTCAGCAACTTTTCGCGACGACTTTTTAAGGTGGTATTCTCGTCAAGAAATTTGAAAAACATTTTTTTTCTTCATTTTTCAGAAGTTTAGACATTTAAGAATATACCCGAGTAAGGACTTTCTATTATATTCACATTTTTTTTTACCGAGTTATACACATTTTGGTGATGCGGTATCTAATCAAATACGGCCTTGACATAAAACTTCAAATGCGTTTTTCTCGAAACAATTTTTTTTTTCTAACTGGCGTGCAGGATATTTCAAGTACTATTGTACGGATTAATTCCAAATTTGATGTGAATAAAGTTATAAACATCTCTCTATCACATGAACCGAAAAAATTACAATTTTTTAATTTCACTATTTAAAAAAAGTTAAATTTCAAACCGCCGCCCTTTCGTCAGTAAAAACTTGTCCGAAGTACATGCGATAGCGGCATCTTCACTGATTCAGATTCTGTTCGATTTTTTTGTTTATAATAACCAGAAGAGCTGGAATCGTGTACACCATGGCACATTTTTCTTAACCCACTGACCTCAACAGCATGTAACTATTCTAATTTCAAATATTTTTTTCCCGTTTAGTTATTTGTTATATTGTTGAAAGATAAATAAAAATAATAAAATAATGGATGGCAAAAACATTCTTTGTTCCTTTTTTTTTCAGAATATCCCCTTAAGATTTCTTCTCAAAATGCTGATGTAATAGTCTGCCGCCTCCGTGCTTGACCGTCTTTTGGATATTTTTGTCGGCAAGTTTTTCGCCAGGTTCCGTCCAAACTCGCGCTCGTTGGTTGTGGCCAAAGAGATTTACTTTCATCGCTCCAGATAACCTGTTTCCGGAACTCTATCGGCTTGTCGGTGTATTTTTCCAACGAAAACTTGCTTTCTCCCCATCTTATCAGATTGAACTGTGCACTAATAATGATAAACAAATGATCAAACACCGATCAAACCGATCATTAAACATGAAATTCACCACTTTGCTATGCAAATGACGATTGCAGTTGCTACACTGCGCGAAATAGAAATTGGGCGATCCAGAAGGCACTTAAATCTTAACTTAATGGACGTGGCGTTGGTGAACGATATATTCATATCTTCAGATGACTTCGAACGTGATGAGGAAGCACATAAGCAACATGCCGCATCAATGTTCGAATTTCTTAATTCACTGGATGTTTTTCAATGCGGACTAGATTCTTCTACTACTGTATGCAACAGTACAGACTTCAACGTTATGTCGTTGTATTTCGTGGTTTTCACTGTTTTCGCAAGGTTTACCCCTACCAACAGGAACCGCTCGAGATCGAAAAAATCGTATCCGGAATGGTTTTCAACGGCTCTCATCCATACTCTCAAAGAAAAACGCAAAGCGCTGAAAAAAATGCAAAAGAATCGTACTCCGGAAAACGTTGTCTCTTACAAACAACTACTGCGATTGTTTAAAGCGTTACACAGAGAAGCGTATCAAGTGTACATCACTGGGATCCAGAATGAGATAAAGGAAAATCCGAAATCCTTTTGGAAATTTGTGAATAGTAGACGAAAGAACAGTGGAATTCCGGAGATAATAACCTATGGTAACCGATCTTCGACTTGTGGACAGGAGACCGCCGAGCTCTTTGCAGAGTATTTTATGAGCGTTTATCAGAACGACCATCCGAATACCGTCGACTCTTCAATCTACAGAACCGCTGACTTGCTGGAGTTATCGTATCGTGAAGTGGAACAAGGTCTACTGGATCTAGACTCGGGTAAGTCAGCAGGACCAGATAGACTCCCCACAAAATCATTGAAAGAATTTAAGGATGAACTTGTCGAACCGCTGACTATGCTATTCAATGCTTCGCTTTCGTCCGGCTACTTTCCGCAACTGTGGAAAATCTCACATGTTATTCCAATCCATAAAAAGGGCTCTCGTTCAGATGCTGAAAACTACCGGGGCGTCGCAATTCAATCTGCGATACCGAAACTGTTCGAGCGACTTGTTTACTTCCACATTTACGAGCGCATTATTGACCGAGTTTCAGAAACACAGCATGGTTTCTTAAAAGGAAAGTCTGTTGTGACGAACCTTTGTGAATTTTCCTCTACCGTCACTGATTATATATCAAAAGGGTGTCAAGTGGACTGTATTTATACAGACATGAGTAAGGCTTTTGACGTGGTAGGAATAAGCAGTGTAATGCGCGCGGTTGCTGATTTCGGCATTCATGGAAAAATGTTCGAATGGATCAAAACGTACCTAGAGAGTAGAACACAATACGTAAAAGTGCATAACAACGCATCTAGGTCCTTTGGTGTCCATTCCGGAGTTCCGCAAGGTAGTCATTTGGGGCCTATTCTATTCGTCATGGTTATGGATGAATTACCATCTTTCTTGACTAACGCAAATGTCCTCATATACGCTGATGACGTGAAAATATTTCTTCCCGTGAAAGACATCTATGACTGCCATCTGCTTCAGCAGGATTTGCACAATTTTGGAAGGTTCGTCGAGAGCAACGGAGTGAGTGTGAACCCCAACAAATGCTCCGTCATGATCTACACAAGGAGAGTTCAGCCGATAACATTCAACTATAGGCTAGGATGTTCGAACCTACAACATGTAGAGAATGTTCGCGATTTAGGTGTGACGATGGATCGATCCCTTTCTTTTAACTGTCACATAGAATGAATAGTAAAAGAAGCACTAAAATTATTTGCACTCACTCGTCGCTTCGGGCAAGAATTCTCCGATCCGTATGCTATTCTTAAAATTTACACCACTCTTGTACGGTCCAAACTCGACTTTGCGAGTGTGGTGTGGCGACCGCAATATGATTTGCACATCCAAAGACTTGAGAATGTCCAGAAAAGGTTCCTGAAGTTTGCGCTGAGAAATCTAGGATGGAGAGGAGAACACCTGCCAGCATATGAAGATCTCTGCTGTTTGGTAGACCTGGATACTGTCAGCAGCAGACATAAGATCGCGGATATAACATTCTTTTGCAATGTACTGAGCGGACGGATCAGAAGTCCGTGTCTCTACGACCGGATCTGCTTTAATAGCAGCCCCATTGCACTTCGTCGCCGGAGGGTGTTTAATCCACCCCTAAGACACAGGAACTACACACAGCATGAACCGACAACTAGATTCATGCGTGAGTTTAACGTGCTACAAGATGTGGTTTCCGTGAGTATGACAACGGATGAGATTCGAAGGAAATTAAGATTATTTTTCAGAAACCAACTTAATGTAAATGTGTTTTAAATTTTATGTTTTCATGTTAATTTTAAGAAGGGTAACGGGCTTACAGCCTATAATCCAATAATAATAATAAAACACGTTGTTCCACGTTTCTTCACAGAGATAGGAATCTTTTTTTATACTTATGAGGAGTAGGGCACTATTAAAACAGAAAAATTCTGAGCTACAATTATATCTCAAACTCATGTTTCTCCAAACTTAGATGCACTTTCTTGCAATTCAATATTCTGTTCATCAATTTTTCAGAGTACCTTACTGAAAATAAAACAAACCGAAAGGTAGGACATTTTATCGACCATTTGATTGATATACTATACATATATACTATACATTAAAATCCCATAGTTAAAAAAATCATAACTTTTGAACTATTGGACCGATTTAGATGATCGATATATCAAATTACAGCGAATAAGCTAAAACGTCGAAAAATATTTTACTCGCAAGAAAATTGGATTTTGTTTTCGTAATTATCGATTGTGTTCGTTTTTTCTAGTTTACATGGTTTCGGGACCATAGGGGCGCTATACATTTTTATATTTTTTTCTTAAAAGCTTAGTATTTTTACATAACATTAACTCTGACTGACAGAGGTATGTTTTGTTATCGTTTTAACATGATTTAGTCTTCGTTCGATATTCCTATGCGACTAGATCGTTGAGAATAGGATTCCTTTTTTGCAAATTAACTATTTTCTCAAAGAAGACTTGCTCATTGACTTCAATTTAATGTGTCGATTATCCAAATCTGTTAGTTAGTTCAAAAGTTATGAATTTTTGAAAAAAAGGGAAGCATGATTTTTAGACCATCGATTAACTTTGCAAAATTATGATTCAAAATTAAAAAAGAGATATTTCTGATTTTTGGACATGTTATGTAAACAAGAAAAAAGCTTTCAGTTTTCAAGAAAAATATAAAAAAATGTAGCCCCCTTGGTCCCGAGACCATGAAACCTATAAAAAACAAATACGTATTACAAAAATAAAATTCAATGTTTTCAAATTTGTAGATGTACTATTTTCTCAAAAAAGACCAGCTAACTGGTTGAATTTGATATGTCGATCATCTGAATCGGTCCAGTAGTACAAAAGTTATGGTTTTTTGAAAAAAGTCATTTTTGGAAGAAAATGAGAAAAATTAATTTTATGGACTACCCTAACATGGAAATGGTCACCCTAACAAAAAAAATACGGGTCTGATATTTTGCGATGAAGAACAAAACTACCACTTTTCACGGAAATCGGAAAACCACTATATCGGGTTCGCATGGAATGGCTGTATAATCGAATCAGTATATAATCGAGCTCCACCTGTCTCTTCAGGACCCCGGTTATGTTATTGTGGTTTTAGTTGAAAACCTGGCTAAGAAAATCAATTTTACTCTCGTTGGTTTGCACCTGCGACCTAAGTTTTGCAAGGAAAGAACTCGCAAACAAATGGTCTTTTTATATATCAAGGCTCATATGGCGTTAGCCTCACGGGGCCGGGAGTCCAATACTTTGACAATTTTTCTTATTATCTATGTTAGTAATATGTAACCGATTACTCGCGGTTGGCTCGAGATTAGTATTACAAGTGTTTTCGTAATTGGGATGTTGCTGTCTCCAATGCTCTGTACGTGTGCCCGACACGGGATACTTCCTATTGGGATGCAGCTGACCATTAATCAGCAACGACCCCCTAGTCTGTACCTAATATCTAGCGTGGTGCGTCTTTCTCGACTCGAGGAATCCAGGATAGAATGGTCACTAGCCGGCGCAATCATCAGTTCGTGTAGAGTTGTCATGAGCGGTACAACCTTTGGCTCTGGTTGAATGATCAGTGGACTGCACAACCTTCGGCCCGTGCATCTGTAAAGAGTGTGTGAATGTATTGCCGCGACTAAGTAAAAGTTTATCGATCGGATAGGAGGGATATGATACGGGGACACAACGAAGGAAACATCATTAAACGTTGACATCGGCGTTTCTGAGGAACAGGTATAGATGAAGCAGAAGATCAGGATCCCGGCTACCTAAGATATCCCGGACGGGGATATCCGATTGTCTGCCTTTTGCTCTCAGTGCTCTAGAGAGCTGAGAGCGAGCAGCATGGAACCGGATACTCGACCAGACAACATGCTCGATGTCGTGGTAGCCATCGCCACAATCACAAAGATTGTTTGCTGCGAGCCCAATGCGATAGAGATGCGCGTTTAGGTTGTAGTGATTGGACATGAGCCGAGATATCACGCGAATGAAATCACGACCTACATTCAATCCCTTGAACCATGCACTCGTCGAGACCTTAGGGATAATCGTATGTAACCAACGACCGAACTCATCTTCACTCCACATGCGCTGCCAACTTACGAGCGTGTGCTGACGAGGAATGTGAAAAAATTCGTTATAAGCAATTTGCCTTTCAAAAAGTGTGCCTTCTGAAGCACCCACCTTAGCTAGCGAGTCCGCCTTCTCATTCCCCGGAATCGAGCAATGAGAGGGAACCCATGCTAAGGTAATCTTGAATAATTTTTCGACCAAAACACTCAATAGTTGTCTTATTCTTGTTAGGAAATAAGATGAGCGTTTATCAACTAGAGCATAGTATATCGCACCCATTTCAGCGACATACACGGAACAAGGATCTTTGAGTTTGAAAGAGGCACTGGAATTTTCATTAAAGATGCCGAAGCCAGTGGACCCGTTTATGAATTAACCGTCAGTAAAGAACATTTTATCAGATCTAACTTTACCCCCATATTCTGCCGAAAATATCGGCGGAATAGAATCTGAGCGTAGATGATCTGGTATTCCATGGATTTTTTGTCGCATGGACAGATCAAAAATGACAGAGGAACTGCAAAAGTATGGGAAGCAAACTTGGTTGGAGATGCCTTGTGAAGGGTGCACGTCGTGGGTAAGGTACTCATGGTATAAAGACATAAAACTTGACTGAGGAGTCAGCTGGAGTAGATTTTCGAAGTTATCAATCACCAATGGATTGCATGATCTTGCAACGGATGAGAAATCTGTAGGATAATTCTGTGAACCGAAGAGTAAGTGGGGGTACTCCTGCCAAAACTTCGAGACTCATCGTATGTGTCGAATGCAAACACCCCATTGCTATACGCAAGCAACGATATTGTATTCTCTCCAGCTTGAGAATATGAATCCTGGCAGCTGATCGAAAGCAAAAACTGCCATATTCTAACACTGATAATATCGTTGTTTTGTATAACTGAATGAGGTCTCCTGGATGGGCACCCCACCATGTTCCGGTTATTGTTTGGAGAAAATTGATTCTTTGCTGGCATTTCTGTTTCAAATACGCAATGTGTATTCCCCAGGTACATTTAGAGTCATAATATACTCCAAGGTATTTGAAAAACATCGAGTGCCTGATCGTTTTGCCGGATAGGTGAAGCTGGAATTGGGCGGGTTCGTGCTTCCTAGAAAAAACGACCATTTCGGTTTTCTCCGTAGAGAATTCGATACCCAGCTTGAGAGCCCACGTGAACAGGTTGTTCAGGGTATCTTGCAAGGATTTTTGCAGAACGGCGGGATTAGTACGCGTGATGGAAATAACTCCATCGTCTGCAAGTTGTCTCAACGTGCAATCTCTAGTTAGACAATCATCTGTATCATTGACGTAAAAACTGTACAAGAGGGGCCTTAGGCAGGAGCCTTGCGGTAGGCCCATAAAACTGTATCGAGAAGATTTCAAGCTGCCATGATTGAAAAACATGTGCTTTTCTGACAGTAAATTGTACAGGAAATTATTCAGAATTGGTGAAGGTCCACGGTTATGAAGTTTCTCTGAGAGAATTTCCATGGAAACTGAATCAAATGCCCCTTTGATATCGAGGAAAACGGAAGCCATTTGTTCTTTGCGAGCAAATGCGATATCTATCTTTATATATCTTTTCTATATATATATATATATATATATATATATATATATATATATATATATATATATATATATATATATATATATATATATATATATATATATATATATATATATATATATATATATATATATATATATATATATATATATATAGAAAAGATATATATATATACATATATATATATCTTTTTATATAGTTGCTCCAGAATTGGATTGTCCTTGTACCCCAATTTGTGAACTCTCGCTATATTTGGCGGAAAATAGTGTATTCAAATATTTTCTTTCGGAATTCGATTCATGCGTCGAAACTTGATATAAATTACGAACACTACTTTAACGCTATTTTTTTTTATTTTATTATTCACCATCTTCGACAACGTCGTACAGACTGTTTACTTATATAATAAATCAATTTAAATTTCTTATTCTAACACTAAATACATTTTTGGTCAAAGTAAAAACAAACTCCTCACAAACATCATTAAACGATCGCAAACACAAACAAAAACAATTATGAAAACCATAGATCGTTCTGTGAAAAGGTATTAGAAACAATGGAGAATTCCGAAATCGGCGAGGAGGAATATTCCACGGAACCTGCTGTAGCAGTTCGGGGCAATCCACGTTGTCTGTTATGAGGTCGAAGATGAAAAGTCGCTGTAGTTTCTTACGCCTGTCAGATAGGGTTTCCAAATTGATCTGCTTGCAGCGGTCAGGATAGCTGGGAAGGTTGACTGGGTCATTCCATGGGAGCTGACGCAAGGCAAACCGCATGAAACTTCTCTGAATCCGCTCTATTGCAAGCATTTGCGTAACTTGGAATATGCTTCTCCGGTTTGGAATGGACCAAACCGGAGAAGCATATTCCAAAATACTGCGAACCAGTGAGCAGTACAGCGTTTTGAGGCAATACACATCGGTGAAACCTGAGGCATGACGACGAATAAAACCAAGTACAGTGTATGCTTTAGCGGTTGCGATACTTATGTGCTCGTTAAACTTCAATTTAGAGTCGATCGTTACTCCCAGATCACAAATCGAATTCACACGTTCCGGAGAATCCAATCCCATATAATAATGATGACTAATAAAGTTTTTGCAGCGAGTGTATGATATTGTTTTACATTTCTTACTGTTTACGCGCATACCGTTGTCACCGCACCAGATCAGTAGACGATTTATATCCTCTTGTATTGTGGCACAATCGCTGATGGATGTAATCACGCGGAAAATTTTTAAATCATCGGCGAAACCAAGTTTGGATGACGAAAGCAACTTATACAGGTCGTGGATATATATGATGAATATCAATGGGCCCAGGACACTCCCTTGAGGCACACCAGATGGAATGTTGAATGTCCTAGAGCGCACGGAATTCACCACGACGAAAGCCTTGCGGGCTGATAAATAAGAATGCAGCCATTCAGTAATCCAATTCGGAAATCCTAAGTGATTCAATTTTTCAATGATGAGGTTATGCGGCACTGTATCGAAAGCTTTCGCGAAATCTACACATACCGAGTCCACTTGCTGCTTAGATTCTAACAGCCGTGATATTGCTGACACATAGCACATAAGATTTGTTGTTGTAGAACGTCGTTTCATGAAACCGTGTTGGCTGTTAGAGATCATCGGTGAAACAACTCTGTACAAAACTGCGTGAATCAGTTTTTCGAACACTTTACTTAGGCTGCATAGTATTGAAACACCACGGTAATTGGTGACACAACTGTAACTTCCGGATTTATGAATCGGTACTATGGATGCCATTTTCCATGCCAGTGGAAATACTTTGTCCTGAAGTGAGTGGTTAAAAATTGCAGCGATAGGCATCGAGAGTGAAGCGGCACAGTTCTTCAACAGCACAGGAGACAGATTATCTGTTCCGGGACCTTTCTTCGAATCGATGTCTTCGAGAGCTTTTCGAACATCGTCTTGAGAAAACTGGATGCGTGGAAGATGAATGTTGTGCGGAGTAACATACTCAAAGCAGTTTTGTCGTTGAACGGGTGACGCCTTACTGAACACGCTCTCAAAGAAAGTAGCGAAAAGATTGGCTGCTTCCGAATTTGAGCGAGATGTCATTCCATCCAAGTTTACATAGCCAGGGATGCTCTTGCCAGCTTTCAGGTGCTTGATGTAATCCCAGAAGCGAGAAGGATCCTGTTTGACGGTAGTCTGAATTCTATGCAAATAGTTTTCATGGGTCGCAGAAAGAATGACTTTATATTCCAATTCAATCTCGCGAAGTGTTGCTTTGTCTGCTACATTTTTTGTATGGAAATATCGGTTGCGTGCTTTTCGGAGATGGTTGCGATGTTTCCGCAGCTCGGGAGTCCACCAAGATTTGTTGAAAACAGATGCAGAAGCTCGTTTCTTTCGAGGTACGTGACGATTGATAACGTCATAAAGTAATTCGTAGAAAGCTGTTAACATCTGGTCTACTGTATCGCAATTCGGGAGTCTATTCCACTCGACACCGGTATGAACGGAATTCAAAAAGTGAAAGTCACATATCGAATAGTCAAGTTTGGTACATCTATCCTGATCGTCCATTAATGTTTGTGCGTCATTCTCGTCAAGTAGTAATATGAAAGGTGCGTGGTGGTCATCGGGAGGCAACAATGGAGCTGGCGGTGTGATCGCGTCAAGATACTCGGGAAGGTTGGTGAATACTAAGTCAAGAAGTCTGGCATTTGTGTTGATAAAACGATTAATCTGCCTTAATCCATTCGCAAACATTGCTTCAATAAAATTTATCTCTGTTTCAGTCGACGTGTTTGAGGGAATGTAACCATTGATGTCCTCGTCGAGATGCCATCGTAGATTAGGTAGATTGAAATCACCGATCGACAGGATTAAGTCTGATTCCGAGAGACGATCAGCTACTGTTTGCACCGCACTTGCGTGAGCAGTATATAACTCGCTGCTAGAATTTGGTGGGAGATAGATGGCAACGACGTAGAGAAAACGAAGCTGAGATTTTATCCGAACTGCGATTTGTTCAAGTACTTCACTGTTGGTCATCGAAACAGGCTCACACACTAGATAGTTCTTGACAGCAATTAGAACCCGAGTGACGACTGGTAAGATCATTACGATCACAGCGGAAGAAAGCGTAATCGGATGAGATTCCACTGCTATCGATGTCGGTCTTGAGCCATGTTTCCGTGAAAACAAGTACGTCATAATCGCAGCTGGATAACAGCAAGCGCAGTTGAGCGATTTTTGTACGCAGACCTCTGACGTTTTGGTAGTACACGGACAGTTGCATCTTTTCGGTCACCTCCACGTGAATAGCTTCATCATCTAACTGAATTTCCGCCAGAATACGTCGGCTGGAAGCGATCGACATTACTGAGGGAGAAGTGCTCCAAACACGTGCATACTTACAGATTTCAGCATAAAAGATTTTTTTAACAATTTATAGCAGATTCGTAACGAGATTCTTACCGAACGAATATATAAACAGCAAACAAAATAGTTTTTTTTTTGGCAGACTTATCTCACTTCTTAACTAGGCGAACCTAGCCAGAATTTTCACCTGCCCCGGGCTTCTGAATGCCAAAGGGGGACTAGGCTCTGCGGAATGCACGTATCTGCATGCTCGTGCTGTTTCAGTCCTGACCGAGAAATTGTCGGACAATCGCGCAGGTGCTAAGGATGACCGACTTTTGGATGCCGGCCAATTCCTTCTCCATGTTCAACACCTTTAGCGCTTCCAGAAGTGTCTTCGGGACAATTCCAGTTCCAGAGAGAACGACTGGAACAATTCTTGGGACCTCCCTTAGCCCCCACAGTTCCTTGAGCTCCACGGCCAATGGTCGGTACTTGCAGATTTTGCGACCGTGGGTCTCCTCCAGATTCTGGTTCAGTGGAATAGCGACATCGATGATGGTGACTTTGCGGTCGCTCTTGTCGTAAACCATTATATCTGGACGGTTGTGGTGGATCGAGAGGTCGGTCAGAACAGTGCGATCCCAGTACAGCTTGAAACGGTCATTTTCCAGGACAGGTGCAGGCAGGTACCGGTAGTTTGGTACGTTGTCTTCCAGTAGAGCACATTGGAGCGCCAGTTGTCGATGAACAATACGGGCCACGTTGTTGTGGCGCTCGGTGTAGGCTGCGTTGGCCAAAACGGGACAGCCTCCCATAATGTGCTCTATGTTTTCACCTGGTTGATGGCACATCCGGCAAATGTCATCAACGTCTTGATGCCAGACGTACCGCCTGCAGTTTCTCGTCGGATAATCCTGTCCTGGATGGCTATCATGTCGGCTTCTACTACTGAAGAGAGTTCACCACGCGTTAGCCACAGATTAGATGCGGCCTTGTCGACGTGTGGCCGGTCCAGTTGATGGGGGTGGGCACCATGCACTGCCTTCTGCTTCCAAGCTGCAATCTTCTCCTCCACTGTCTGCAGATTGCAGTTTAGTTGGTATTCCGCTTGCGCCAAGTGCAGAGCGCTGTATCCTCTGTCAGCGGCGCAGACAGCCCGGTATAGCGCGTTTTGGTTGGCGCGTTCTGCGAAGTACTCGCGCAGTTGTCGTACCTGGGCAACACACAGTGCAGAAATGTCGACGATTCTAATTCCCCGTTTTTTGCGTGCTAGTGAAACTCTCTCCAGTGCCGATTGAGGATGGTGCATTCCGGCCTCTTTGAATGCTTTCCTCATCCTCCTCTCAAGGTCCTCTAGGTCAGTTTTGCTCCATTTGACTACACCAAAACTGAAGGTCAGCAGGGGAACCGCGAATGTGTTGATCGCGCGTACCTTGTTCCCCGCGTTGAGGAAAGTCCTCAGGACACAGTTCACTCGACTCAAGAACTTGTCTCGCAGCTCCGTCTTGATGTCGGAGTGGCGAATCCCGGTGAGCTGTCGGAATCTAAGATATTTATAGGATTCGCCACGAACCATGTCTCTTATGAACTCGCCGTCATAGACCTCGTAACCTCCGGATTCGGTAAGCTGCCCTTTCAGCAGATGGACACAGCGGCACTTGTCAAGGCCGAACTCCATGCAGATGTCCCTGCTTATGTCTTCGACAACCCGGATAGCTACACCTAGACGCTGACGTGAATCAGCGTAGACCTTGAGATCATCCATGTAGAAGGTATGGGTCACTTCTTCGTGGGCGCCGTCGCCATACCTTATTTTATAGCCATGACCGTTTCTATTGAGCGTCCTACTGAGGGGGTTCAGTGCCAGACAAAACCAAAGCGGGCTGAAAGAGTCGCCTTGGAATATCCCCCTCTTTATCTGCAGCGTTCTAGACTGCAACACATTTTCCCCATCACTGAGGTGCAGAGAAGTACTCCACTGCCTCATCGCATGCTGCAGGAACCTAACGACGACGGGATCAATTTTGTAGAGCTCCAATACCCGGACGAGAAACGAGTGAGGTATGGAGTCATAAGCCTTCCTGTAATCGATGTAGGCCATACTTAGATTCCGCTGGTTATATACCGCCTGGCCGACTATGGCTGCGTCGATGATTGCCTGGTCTTTGCAGCCATGCGTATTTTTCCTGCATCCTTTCTGCTCTTCTGCGATGATGTGAAATTTTTTTTTTTTTTTTAATTCGTTTATTTTTACAGGCTCAGTTACTTAAGTTTAAAGGAGCCGAATTCTTAAATATAATTTTAAAACTATATATATAAACAATTTTCTTACATCTATGGTTAGTAAGGTGGAAAACCAATTACTCGCGGTGTACTCGAGTTTAGGAGGGTGACATATTTTTAGGAGAAGGATGGGATATAAGGAAATTATAACAATGTTGATGAACACTCAATTTATAAATCTATTCGTATATCTATAGTGTATTTACATTTCAACTTATTCTACTATTTATAGCAAGGGGACGAATTACCCGCAAAGGAAGGAAAGGAGGGTATAAGGATTTAGGGGCAATCACACACGAAGATCTATAGCTTTAAGGAAAACATATATATGGGACATGTAATCAAGGTCTAACCGAGCCAACACATCTCTCACCGGCACATTGGGCTGTCTTCCTCGGGCCCGAAGGGAGTTTTCTAAATTCGATCTGGCGACCAGATACACCTCGCACGACCAAACAAAACAAAATAGTTTTAACTACAAAAATTTAAAAATTCACGATGCTTGTTTTCTACGGAATTTACTAATGCAAATATTTTATCACTGGTTTTCGATAGTCACTTTTTTGTAAATGTTTAATATTATAAAGTATAGGCAGTATCGATATCTGTAAATTAGTTTTAAAACGAAGCCTATAAACCAAAGAATGTTGGGGTTTTTATTATGCAATTATTTCTAACATTAAAGTTTAGTAAATTTACATTTAAAATTAAGTGTTCGGAATTTGAATCAAGTTTCTATGTATGATTCAAATTCCGAGCACTACTTCAATACTAATTTTAATGAATATTCCTGGCAAAATATTTTTTGACGTGGGACTACGTCTAACCGGAATATATGGGGGGTAAAATGAGCTTGAGCTTGAGCTTGGGTAGACTGTACAATTCGTAGTTGCTCTCCGTGATTGACCTGAACCAACCAAATTGCACAAAGAACACACAGAATGGCGCTTGGTACTAGCAAATCATTCTCGTTGTGCAATTCTCGGTGATTCGAGCTTTAAATGGTCAATAACGACGCCGGCCACTTCCTTACAGTCACCAGGGGAGGGAAAGGAATGTTAGTATGATATTCGCCGCCCGAAAGCCAGAAGGGTCGCCTCTATAGCGTGGTTCCCTAGCGATTATCATGAAAGGGATAGTTGTTAGTGGGAGTGGTTAAGAAAAATCAGGATTCACTGCGGTAAGTGATGTGATTCTAAAAACGCGAACTCCTAACTATTCGGCGACATGGGATTTGAAGAAAATATACATTCTTATCGGACCGGTCATGCATTTCGTTATTCATCGTGCGTAGTACTTATATATTTTTCTTGACCTGAGAGGGTCATAAAAAACTCCTTTAAAATCTCTCAATCTGTATATTTTTATTCAATCGCAGAGACCAAGGCTATTTTTGGCAACCTGAGAAGATCGCTAGGAAGACCGAGGAAATTCTTTTGAACTCGCTAAAACTGACTATGTATTTCGATGTTCGTCACTTGTACTATCTTTCAAAATATTATTCAATCGCGACACCCGAGATTATTTTCTAAACCTAAGAAGATCTTCAAGACACTGCTTCAACATTACTCAAATCGACAATATATTTTTCAACCTGGTCACCTAAGAAATTCCTTTAAAATGATAAGGTAACCGAAAGTACTCTACAATGACTCAAATCGGCGACTAATTATATGATATTTATATATTCTCATGTATTCTCAAATCGCGACTCTAAAAATTATTAATATTAAACTACCTAAGAAGGTTACCGAAAAAACTCTATGATGGTTTGAATCGACGATATGTTACGAGATCTTTCGCGTGTAGTATTCCTCTATTGTATTCCCTAAATGTTATGAAGGGGCTACCTTAGAAGGTAAAAAAAATCTCCTCAACAATAATTCGAATCGGCGATATGATGTGTGTTTTCGCGCGTAGTACTATATCACATGGCCCGACCACGAACGCCACCCCACGGTGAAAACGAACAAAGTGTATATAATCTTGCTTACAATTAACCTAATTAACCTCGCCGTGGAGTGACGCCCGTGATCATGCCCATAGATTTAGAGCGCGACGCTGGATGCTTATTAAAGAGCTACCTAAGATCTCTTTAAGAGTCGTAGAAGCACACATCTACATCAATATAAACGTTAACTACAGACAAATACATTACATTATCTAACAATGCGCCCAAAACCGTTTAATCGAAAAGAACAGAAAAACAGATAACTGAAACAAAAATAGGTCACCATCCAAACTAGTTAAAGAAAGTATATAAAATAAACTGGCGATAAATTAGAGACCGCGTATAGAACTCTTATTAAACACAAATATCTACAATAAATTACGAACTTAAATTCCCAAAGATTTTTGTGCAATATTACGAAAAACAACTTCATTACGTTGAAATCAAATATCTAACATTCAGTTCAAAATTTTTAGATCTAAAACTAACATTTGGAAACCGAAAATTTGGAATTGGATTTGTATTTCAAACTAATAAACTAATGGTAAATAAGGAATGAATTAATGGTAAATAAGGAATGAATTAAACACACATACACACTTAAAAACGCATACAAAAAAAATTCAGATCCAGAATCTAGAAATTTCCACTAAAAACTTCCAATAAAAATAAAAAAAAGCATTGCCTCTACCCCAAATTGCAACATCTGGAATATATCTAAAAAATCCGCTTGCATTGAATTCATCAAAACCCTATACCCTTCACCGGTCGCAGCGATTCATGAGTGAATTAAAAACGAAACAAAAAGATCGATGACCGGTCGATCCAGGGCCATCGTCCCCTACACATTGCACAGCTGTAACAGACACAGACAAGCACGATACGCATCTGTCCCGACACAAACCAAACACTAGGTAAAAGGTGTGATCACGAGCAAGCACATACATGCACACAAATAATTACCGTTCTGAATCATACCTCAGACCACCCCACACCCCGGACACTCCCCAAAAACAACCTGAAATGCTCAATGCCCTGATGATACAACTATGAAATTAATATCACAATTGATTCTTTACAGTAACCCTTCAGTTATATCATCAACGCATCAAGCACTCCAAGCTACTTCCAAAGAGCGCCCGAAATATGAAATATGCCTAGCATTATTTTGTTAATCCGCGTTGACGCCATTGAGCTTCATATTACGAAATGGGGGAGTAGGCATGACAACATGGGCTTGCAGAAGAAATGAACACACTTCCAAAATGAAAATTAAAATTAAAAATGAAAAATTTGAATGAAAATTATTTTTTCCAAATCAAATCTGTACTCTATGTAAATGAAAATCACTTTAAATGGCAAGTAGTGAAAAATATCATACAAAAATTGTGTCTAAAGATATTTTTTTATTATAATGTTAAGTGTGAGAATATCTAAAAATTCATAGAAAATAGTTTAAATTAGGATCAGAACAACGTACTTTTAGCAGGTAAATTACGGTAAAAAAAAATTCATACAAATTCTAGCAATTTAAAACTGCCTTAGGGCCGACAAACTTGATAGAGAACAGTTGGCCTCATACAAACTAATGTCGTATACAGATGTCGATACCATTCCGCTGTCAAGGCGAATACACTGGCTCGATGTAGCGCAGAGGCTCACTCACACACATACACTTTTCCGACACATGAGACTTGAACAAACAAGAAATTGTCCGAACCGGTTAAGATTGAAAACACTTTGGTATCACAAAAATCCAGAAAAAATTGACGAGGAGCTCGAACCGATGCCAAAACGCGGATTTATGAAACACGATTGCTTCGGAACTCCTCAGAAAAGCACACAACCGACACTTCGCCATTTCCCTAGTGAAAATACGCTACTCCATGACAACTCATAGAAGGAGAAAAAAATCATTCAATGGAATATATGGGGGGGGGTAAAATGAAAACATAAACACTGAACATGCAGGAAAAAATGCAAGATTTCGAATGCTTATTACTCGAACATTTTCTACTGAATCGGAAAGATGTTTGCATCAATTGATAGGAAATATTTCTACGCATCTATCGCAATTAGTAAAATGTTATTTTCCATTAGGTAAATAATTGAATAACTGTAAAATGTTAAGCGTTATCTAAACGCCCTTACTGCCTCGTTTTGATTGACCCGCTTTACGGTTTCCCCAACACAGACTTCAAAACCAAGCAGCCTTGGGGAAATCGGAATTGCAAATACATGAAAGTAGGGGGACTTTTGTTCTCTCCGAAATGTGTTCCCTAACACAGACTTTAAAACCAAGCAACATTGGAGAAACCGACATTGCAAATACATGAAAGTAGGGGGAGCTTTTGTTCCCACCGAAATGTGTTTCCCTAACACAGACTTCAAATCCAAGGAGCGTGGGGAAGTTGACATTGCAAATACATGCAAGTCTGGGGTATTTTTGTTCCGATTGAAATGTGTTTCCTTAACACAGACTTCTAATCCATGGAGCGAGGGGAAATTGGCATTGCAAATACATGCAAGTCGAGAGCATTTTTGTTCCGACTAAAATATGTTTCCTGAACACAGGCTTCAAAACCAAGGTGTCTAGGAAAATTGGGATTGCAAATTCATGCAGGTCGGGAGTATTTTTGTTCCGACTGAAATCTGATTACCTATAAAGACTTCTAAACCAAGGTGTCTGGGGAAATCGGCATTGAAATCACATGCAAACTGCGAGTACTTTTGTACTCGCTTACCTTTGTACAGACTAGAATGCGTTTCCCTAACACGGTCTTCTAAACTTAGGTACCTGGTAAGATCGTGCAGACACTAGAGACATTGCATTTGTTCAAATTTTTTCTCACAACTCAAATATATTGAATTCAATTGAATTCGGAAATTGTTTCATTTAATCAAAAATTCAGTCAATACAAACAAATGATTACTAAGTTAAGGTAGTCCCACGTCAACCTTGCGGTAATATCATAGATATAACCCACCCATTTTTTTTTTTTTCATCTATTTATTATAGCCTTACCCTTACCTTTTCTAAACTTAATATGAAAACGAAATATGAAATATGAAACGAAAATTAACGATGCTTATCCTTTACGGAATTTGCTAAAGCAAACATTTTATCATTGGTTTTGACTGCCACTTTTTTCCAAATGCCTAATATTATAAATTATAGGCTGTATTGATACCTGTAAATGATGTGAAAATGTAGTCTAAAACCCAAAGAATTTCAAGGCTCTCATTATTCAACTATTTATAACATAAAAGTTCAGTAAATTTACATTTAAAATGAAGTGTGCGGAGTTTGAATCATGCAAAGAAACTCGATTCAAATTCCAAACACTACTTCAATACTAATTTTAATGAATATTTCTGCATAAAATAACATTTTTTTCATCCATTCATTGTAGATTCTCACCTTTTCTAGCACTTAACATGAAAAAAAGCAAACAAAAAATTTAAAGAACTACAAAAACTGAAAAATTTACGATGCTTTTCATCTTAGGTTTTGACTGTCATTTTTTTCAAATGTTTAATATTTTAAAATATAGGCTATATCAATGCCTGTAAATGATGTTAAAATGTAGCTTATACCTCAAAGAATATCAGGGCTTTCATTATTCAATTATTTATAACATCAAAGTGTAGCAAATTTACATTTAAAAATGTAGTGTTCGGAATTTGAGACTGTTCGGAATATGAGACAAAACGGTAGTCAGAATTAGCACTGCCAGCGCCAGGTGAATTAATTTTAACGAGACGTACGGACGGCAAAATGTTGTTTCATTTAAAAACAAAACCATGCGTCTCCATTGATACAATCGGAACTGCCATTATGGAGACGCATGGGAAACATCGCGGATTTCCAGAGCGTTCCAGATAGGAACATAACGTTGTCTTCCATGGAGCTCAAGAACATTCAATGGATTCAATTCAAGAAAAAATTGAATCCATCCTTCTGCCACGTATCCTCTCTGCGATGAATAATGCACTTGGCAATAATTCGAAAGCTGTTAATACTGCTGATGATGAGGCCACAATCTCTGGACAAATGCGGACGAATAATGCTTCTTATGCTAATGTTACGCGCAGTTCAACTGTCATTGCTTCAAGTAAGGCAACGAACACTGTCACTGAACGTGTACCGTCTATCTCAGATTCGCAAGATATTGCTCGAAGCCATGTAGAACAAGGTGGTCTGTTGCGTTCTGGAAAGCGCCGATTAGCACTCCCATGCCCAATCATCACTGCACCTAACCGTACTTTAGATGTTCCCCAACCGTCCAGCCCAGCAGTACCCTGCTGGGCTACGATTTCCAAAGTCGAGCAAACTGTTCTTCTCAAGCCAAAGAAAGACCAGCCCGCTGAGGAAACGAAAAGTGACATATGTGCAGAATCCGATCCAGTAGCTTTCGCCGTGAAGGATATTTGGCTCAAGGAGAATGGTGAAGTCGCCGTGAGGTGCGGAACAAGTGACTTTGCACTGAATCTCGTCAAAGCAGCTGTTGCTGCGTTCTCGGGAAAATACAACGTGGAAATACAAAAACTGCTCAAGCCTAGAATCAAAATCATCGGCTTCTCCGAGGATATGAGTGAGGAAGCTGTAGTAATAAACCTGAAAAAACGGAACAGCTTAGATGATCAGTGCGAATTGAAAGTTGTTCGAATGACGAAAAACGAGAAACGAAACCAGATGTCAGCCACTATTGAAACAGATGCCCGTGGTTATGATATTCTGATGAAACTTCAACGCGTAAATCTGGGATGGGAAAGGTGTAGAGTAATCGACACAACCAATGCTCTCCGTTGTTTTAATTGCTCAGAATTCCGGCACAAGGCAGTGGATTGCAGAAAACCAGCGTGCTGCCCGAAATGTGCCGGCCATCACATGGCAGAAGAGTGCAAAGCAGACTTTGTAAAGTGCATTAATTGCCATCTGGAAAATACCAAACGAGCCACAGGCGAATTACTTAATATTGCCCATGCTGCCTGGAGTAACGAATGTCCACTTAACCGAAAACGTCTGAACAAAGCGAGACAAAGAATCGACTTTTCAAGCTAGCAATCCATGAATGAAACAACCGGCGAGGGTTCATCGTCATCGGTGGATATGAATCACCAGCTTGAAGACTCAGCTGGTCCAGGTAAATTCTTGACCAGTATATGTCCATCCGAAGCGAAAAAAGATTCTGCACCTGTTCTCGGAGGAATTCAACCATTCCAGCTTCTACCGGTTAACTCAATTGACCCGCTTTCACCGATTGATGTAATCTTACAGCTTGATGACTCGGCTGGTCCAGGTAAAAATTCGACCAGTATATGTTCAGCCGAGTCTTCGATAGATACTGCACCAGCCCTCAGAGAAACTCAACCATTTCAGCTACTATCGAAGGACTCGCTTGCTGGTGACCACCCACGTGATGCTCCAGTACCAGACACACCCCTCCACATATATTATCAGAACGTGCGAGGATTACGGACGAAGATTGACGAATTCTTCATCGCGGCATTGGACAATGAGTATGAAGTCATCGTTTTAACCGAAACGTGGTTGCATGATGTCATCATGTCTGCTCAACTATTCGGTCATGATTATAGTGTGTACCGCAAAGACCGAGATCCAGATATTTCCGGAAAAACTCGAGGGGGTGGTGTGCTCATAGCTGTAAGGAATATATTCAACTCTTCTCTGTGCACTGCTTCTGTTGAAACTGGTCTCGAACATTTGTGGGTAAACATTGACTGCAATGCCCAAAATGTTTGCCTTGGCGTCGTGTACATCCCCCCTGATCAGGCAAGAAGTAATTCCACTATCGAGAGTCATATCAGTTCTATTTCTGCGGTGGTGTCATCGCATGATATGCGCGCCGTACATCTCCTGTTTGGGGATTTTAATTTGCCTGACTTATGTTGGCACACTACACCGGAGGGCTATGTTCGTCCTGACCCTTCTGAATCAGTTTCGCCCAGTATTGCGTTCGTCGATGGTTTATCCTTGTTGAACATGGAACAACTGAATGTAGCGAGGAACTGCATGAATCGTACCCTTGACTTAGTGTTTGTGATACCCTAGCGATGTGCAATCTCGTTGAACCACACGAACCACTGATACCGATTGATTCGCTGCACCCTCCTATCCTTGCAACTCTGCGATGCCCGGTCCGCATCGTTTTCGCTGAACACGTCATGGAAAAACATCGAGATTTCTCGAGAGCCGATTTTGAACATCTGAACGAATCTCTTCTCTCTATCGACTGGTCGCCTTTATGCAATGCATCCGGTGTCAACGAGGCAGTTGAGTTTTTCACCACCACCCTCACGCGACTGTTCCTTGAATTTGTACCTCCTTCTCGTCCGCGCCAAAAACCGCCCTGGTCTAACCACTTTCTTCGAACTCTCAAACGAGAGCGTGCCAGGGCTCTCAGGAAATTTTCCAGAGAGCGAAACTTAACCACCAAAATAGCGTTCAACACTGCTAGCTCCAAATACAAGCATTACAATCGAGTGCTCTATGTCCGCTATGTAGAACGGAAACAAAGAAACCTGAAAAATAATCCCAAAAGTTTTTGGGCATTTGTTACTGAGAAGCGAAAGAAGACCGGGTTGCCGATGAGCATGTTTTTAGGGAGTGAAACGTCTACTACAACTGAAGGAATATGCAACCTATTTGCCAAACATTTTACCAGTACATTTGATGATACGGTAATTACTTAGGATCAAATTGACAGTGCTGTAGGGGACGTGCCTCCAGGAGCGATGAGTTTGAGTATTAGTGAGTATGATGAGGAAGATGTTCTCGATGCCATAAGGAAAATGAAGTCGTCTACCATACCCGGACCGGATGGGATTCCTTCTATTGTTCTTATTAAATGTGCTCGGTCGATCTGTGGGCCGTTAAGATCCATCTACAACAAGTCGCTTTCGCAAGCAGTGTTTCCACAATGCTGGAAAAAATCCATTTCCCTCATCAATATGCGTGCGCCATCCAGAGTTCTTCGCTCAACAAGCCTTTTACAGCCCGCGACACACCGTTCTAGTTTTGATCATAATGAACCCGTAACGGGAATGATTCGTGCTTTCTCGATAGTAGAAGATCTGTTCGAGTTTGGAGAGTCATCTACCAGATTTCGTCAAAGGATTGGACGCATTTGTGTTTTTTAATGTTTTGTTTTGTTTTTAATGTTTGTATTTTAAAATTTGTGTTTTATGTTTATATTCATTAAGACATTTGTCAGATGAACAAAGAAATAAATAATAATAATAATAATAATAATAATAATAATAATAATTATTATTATTATTATTATATTAGAGGCGACCTTCAGCCTCTGCCCAGGAACTCCGATCCCTACCTTCACGAGGTACTAGCTGAGATGCGAGCAACCCTTGGAAAGATCGGGTAACCAACCCCGGTGGGACCTTGGGTCGTATGCAAACAGGGAAGGGGGACTAGTGTAGCGTCTGTTCTCCATGTTAGGAGCGGCCCACAACAGCGTCTGTATTCCAGGTTAGGAACGGCTGAGATACCGTCCTTCAGGCAGGTTGAGGACTCTAAGAAGCAACCTGTGCCAACCCGTGTTTTCCCGGGAAAAGGAAAACTACCAATAATGCAATTGAGAAATCGGAGAATTATAGTAATGCGATCGCCTGAGGAGGGCCCCCGGACTGGAGCTGGTCCTGGAACGGGCGTACATGCGAGCGGCCAGCGGCTAGAGGAATTGGTGCAAGAGCCTAGTCATCGGGCTCAGCCCGTAAACCGAACGCTAAACAGAACCCGCAGCACAAGAAATCACAATGGCAATGCTGCACCTGCAAATGATGCTGCGATTGGACGACGTCAGTCGCTCACATTGACAGGCCGCCAACGGCAACGAATCATGTGGACGAGAGAGATGAATGAATTCGTGATTCGTTGCTATTATGTCTGCACAAGATTGGAGACGGACATGTCCGGCAGACCAAGAATGCTGGAAATGTTCAACGAGCAGTTCCCACGATTTGCCGACCAACTAGATCGGAATAAGCTCTACACACGGAGACGAGCGATTTTGTCACACAACATGCTGTCCCCGGCTGAAATAGAGGCCATCAAGTTGGAAGTGCAACGAGAACTGCGTAGAGAGAGTGGAAGATCGAGCGATATGTCGAGAAGGAGCTCTGCTAGGCTGAGTGCATCGTTCGCTAGTGAAAGGCGCGAATCTATTGCACCACCATCGGATCCAGTGGATGAGCCTAGAGGACAAGAGCCGGCAGAGGATCAACAACGAGGTCAATTAAAGAACGAATTGGCTTTCCACATGGATGCAGCAGTGACCCAGTTTTACGGAACGGACCCCTTAACCCGACACAAGATTCCGAAGTTGCAGTATTCCCACCGACTAACGAGTGCCGTCCAAGTACTCGACCAGGAAGTTCTACCTGTGTACCTGGAAGTGGTAGAGAATCTAGAGGAGCTGCAATTTATCGTTTATTGTGGAACTGTAGCTGTTGTACGGACGTTAGGAATGCGCACCTTTCACCAAGACGATAGACAGAACCGCGTACTCTCCAAAAAACCGAAACCTGCTTGGATGAGACGCCTGGAAGGTCGTATCCAAACGCTCCGAGTAAAAATCGGTCGACTAACGCAGTACAAGAGGGGAAGTCGATCGCGAAAGCTGATTCGTGGAGTTGCTGAAATTGTGAAGCCGGCAGAGCTCTCTGATCTTAATGAAAACCGCATCATTGAGATCCTCGACACCCATGTACAACGGTTGAGTGCTCTATCAAAAAGGTTAAGACGTTATACGGAATGTACGAAAAGGCATGCGGATAATCGTATGTTCAGTATGAACGAAAGGGAGTTCTACAGCCGCATCAAAAAGAAACGCAATAATTACGATGGTGGTCTTCCTGAGATTGACGAAGTTACCCAGTTTTGGTCAGGCTTATGGGAGAACCCTATTCAACACCGAAGTAACAGGATGTGGCTGGCAGAAGAAGAGGAATATGGAAACGGACTTGAAGCAATGCCTGCCGTTATGGTAACCGCCCATGATATCAACGAAGCCATCCGATATTCCAGGAATTGGGCTGCGCCAGGACCAGATTTCGTGCACAATTTCTGGTACAAAAAGTTTTCTTCAACTCATGGGCGAATGGCAGAGTGCTTCAATAAGGTATTAGAAAATCCCCAAACAACACCGGAGTTCGTGACCAGGGGAATTACTCATCTGATGCCAAAGGATCAAGACACAGCGAATGCGGCGAAGTACAGGCCAATAACATGTCTAACGAGCCTGTACAAGCTACTTACGTCGGTGATTAATAAAAAGATACAAAACCATTCCGATGTTAACGAAATATTAACAGAAGAACAGAAAGGCTGTAAACAGAACACGCGGGGCTGCAAAGATCAAGTCGTTATCGATGCAGTCATCGTCGGACAAGCAAGCCGAAACAGAAGGAACCTGAGTATGGCGTACATTGACTATAAAAAAGCATACGACTCAGTACCGCATACGTACCTGATAAACGTACTAAAAATGTACAAGATACATGATGGCGTCATCAGGTTTATGGAACACGCAATGGTAAACTGGAGCACCTCGCTTAGTATCACCGACGGAACAACTATGTTGAGATCCAGAACTCTCAATATTCGCAGGGGAATATTCCAAGGTGACACATTCAGTCCTTTGTGGTTTTGCCTTGCGATGAACCCCTTGAGCAGAGCACTCAACCGAAGCAGCCATGGCTACCATATCAACAGAACAACGACAATAAACCATACCTTCTATATGGACGACTTGAAACTGTTTGCGGAATCAACAGAAGCGCTACATAGTCTTCTACAGTGTGTTAGCGACTTTAGTTCCGATGTGCGGATGGAACTCGGAATCGAAAAGTGTAAGGCAGTACAGCTCCACCGTGGACGATTGGTGGAGACTGAAGGATTCCGCATTAACGAGAATGAAGTGATTCAAGATTTGGTGGAAGGCGAATCCTATAAGTACCTGGGATTTCTGCAATTGAAAGGGATTTGTCACACAAAAATCAAGAAGGAACTCCAGGAACAATTCTTGATCAGAATCAACCAGGTTTTGAAAACAAACCTCTGCGGCGGCAAAAAAATCAAAGCCGTCAATACGTTTTCCGTTCCTTTACTCGCGTACAGTTTCGGGGTGCTGAAGTGGACGAAAACCGATTTAGAAACAATAGAAAGAGCAATGAGAGTGACGTTCACAAAGCACCGTATGCACCATCCAAAGTCGTCCATAGAAAGATTCACCTTGCCACGTGTTGAAGGAGGAAGAGGTGTCACTGACATTAGAGCGCTTTGCAGTTCCCAGATCCAGCAGTTGCGGAGTTACTTCGTGGAAAGTCAGACCCGTCACGATATCTATCGCGCTGTCTGTGAAACGGACCGTGGATTCAGTGCCCTGCATCTGGCGCAGGAGCAGTACGAACTTAGCTGCAATTTGCAGACCATAGAAGAAAAAATAACATCATGGAAGCAAAAGGAACTTCATGGGACACACCCCCATCGTTTAGAGCAAGCGCATATCGACAAAGTATTATCGAACACGTGGCTGGTGCGAGGTGAACTCTTTTCTGAAACAGAAGGGTTTATGGTAGCCATCCAGGACCGGATAATAGCGACTAAAAACTACCGGAAGTACATCTTGCACGAAAACGTTGTTGACTGTTGCAGAAAGTGCAATAAAGTAGGAGAGACGATTGAACACGTCATAGCCGGCTGTGGAGCGCTAGCCGAATCAGCTTATCTCAAACGTCACAACTCGGTTGCCAAGATTGTTCATCAACAGCTAGCATCAAAACGCAACTTGGTAAATCAGTTGGTACCCTACTACAAGTATATTCCGGATCCGGTTTTGGAAAATAGCTGCTACAAGTTGTACTGGGATCGCGAGATTATTACGGATGTCCGAATACCAGCCAATCGCCCTGATATTGTGGTCTACGATAAAAATAAGAAAGAAGTGCTGATAATAGACATTGCAATACCGTTAGACCACAATCTACAATCTACGTTTGCTGCCAAGATAACCAAGTATCACGACTTGGCAGAAGAACTAAAACAAATGTGGCATTTGAAAGGCATCCGTATTATACCAGTAGTGATCTCTGCTACTGGTTTAGTTCCACACTCTCTCACGCAGTCATTGGAGGAGCTGCAAGTAACAGAGCAGCTTGCGGTTATGCAGAAAGCGGTGATTCTTGGAACGTGTAACATAGTGCGACGGTTCCTGAATCACCATAATTAGAACACGATGATTGTGCAGACACTATTACAAAGAGAAAAAAAGAAAAAGAAAAAAAAATACCACAGAGCCTAATCCCCCTTTGGCATTTAAGAAGCCCGGGGGTAGGTGAATATTCCAGCTCAATGCTGAGAAGTGCCATAACTCATAATAATAATAATAATAATTATGTTCCCAGCGTTTAAGAAGGGCCACAAGAATGATGTAATGAATTACCGCGGCGTGACGTCACTATGTGCGAATCCAAATTATTTGAAATTCTGATAAGCAATGAAATGTTTCGAATTGCAAAATCATATATTTCCCAAGATCAACATGGTTTCTTTCCGGGAGGTCTACAGCTACGAACTTAGTACAATTTACCTCGTTGTGCTTGAAATCCATGGAACAGGGAGGGCAAGTCGATGCGGTGTACACGGATCTAAAATCTGCGTTTGACAGAGTGAACCACAAAATCCTTCTGTCCAAGCTAGACCGCCTGGGAGTGGCGACGAATCTCGTAAAATGGATGTAATCATACTTGACAGATCGTCAGCTTAACGTTAAGTTAGGGACTACCGAATCTGAACCGTTTACTAACCCCTCCGGTGTCCCACAAGGTAGCAATCTTGGACCATTATTGTTCTCCTTGTTCTTCAATGATGTCTGCTATGCCGTGCCCCAGGGATGTCGAATCATATATGCCGATGACTTCAAAATATATTGGCACGTGAAGTCTGTCGATGACTGCAGGATGTTGCAAACGATCATAGACATTTTTGCGAGTTGGTGCAGGCGAAACTATCTGATCATAAGCGTGAAGAAGTGCACAGTCATCTCATTCACTAGGAAGAAAACCCCTATTATCTGGACCTACCGCATAGGGAATGAACAATTGGAAAGGACACGCGTTGTGAAGGACCTCGGTGTAATGCTGGACTCAGAGCTAAACTTCCGTGAACATTATGACTATGTCATCAACAAAGCCAACCGAAACTTACGGTTCATCTTCCGGATATACGCCGAATTCCGTGACCCATACTGCTTAAGATCTCTGTATTTCAGTTTAGTCCGGTCCACATTAGAAACAGCGGTTGTAGTATGGAGTCCCTTTCGCACGGTATGGATCGAAAGGATTGGGAGAATAGAATCGAAGTTTCTGAGGTACGCATTGAGATTTCTGCCTTGGCAAAACCCAAATGAGCTCCCATCGTATGAAAGCCAATGCCGTCTGCTGGGAATGGATACACTGGTGAAGAGACGGAACATAATTAAAGCCACATTCGTCGGAAAACTTCTTCTTGGCGAGATCGATGCCCCATGGATTCTCGCTCGAATCAATATTAACGTTGTACCACGACCACTCAGACAGCGGAGTTTCCTTCGACTTCCACCACACCGAACAGATTATGCTCAGCACGAACCAGTTTCATCTATGTGTGTTCTTTTTAATTCATTTTATTATTTGTTTTATTTCAATGTGAGCTGTAAAGTTTTCCTTGATCGAATTTTAAATGTAGTTTAAGTGTAGTATTCATGTAGACCTTGAAGTCCGATGGATGAATTGTAAAACAATAAACAAGAAACAATAAAATGTGCTCTTTGGCAGTGTAATCATCTGTATATTTCCAAACTGCGTCTTGGATGCCATCGTAACCGTTACCACACTGACATGCTGTCCACGAGATTTATTCTGTAGAGATGCACATCTAGTGAATAACAGTTGGACGAGAGTCTGATCTGTATACATTCATTGATCATATGAAATACGCCTATCAAACAAGACACCGTCATCGAACCTCGAGACTCATGTCATGCATTGAGCCGATTGCTGATAGATATACGCAGACAGTGATATTAACACTAAACCTACCGATGTTTCATGTATACCTATTCCTACCACAGCGGGTCAAGTGACCCTTTTTTTTATCCCTTTTTGTTTATTTAAGGCTCATTAGCATTTTAGCTGTAACAGAGCCGAATTTTAATCGTGTACATGTCACATATTTATCATATCTATAATTAGCACATTACACAGTTGCCATTTTTCGGCGTTAGAATATTCCCTTCTATACCATTCTATACCTTCTGTACCATTTGCGTACATATTTACACAGTAGCCATTTAGGCGAAAGAGTTTTCTATCAGTTCTTCCATTATCCACAGTTAAGACTGGACAGCGGAGACAGTCGTTGATCCATTGTTGAGTTATTTATAGAACAGCAGCCCGATATTTCTGCAGAGCAGAGCAGTTGTATGGATGAATCGATCCTATTTCGACCGTTGATCGATCTCCATCGCTGATGATTGTTGCGTGGACGTAGTTATTCTGTAACAATACAAAGATGGTCAATGGGGGCCCTGAGTTTTGAACTCACGATCGATCGCTTACTAAGCGAACGCGCAACCAATGTGGCTACGGAGACCCCCCAAGTGACCCTTTATAAATAGTTAGTGAACAATTACTCGATTTATATAATTTTGTTGAGGAACGTGGCATACCATATTTCTCTTGCATATTTTGAAATTTTTGGGATAACAATTATTAGCAAAATATTGAAATTATAATTTTTGACACGCAGAAGAGCACTATAGTTTGGAATGGTTACTGTTAGCTCGCTTGGATAGTCAGCAATACAATGAATTTTGATCATTCACTACTCATTCACAAATAACAAGAGAGGAGTGAACACTGAAAAATACATTCGATGTATGTTTTAGGAAAAGTAGTGTAGGCAAATGATGTTGTGACAATGTAATTTGCAAGAAAATTTTAACTCAAAGTTTAAAATGGGTCATTTGACCCCTCGTGGTAGGTTTAGTGTTAAAGTGGTTCAAATTTAAGAAGGTTACTTTCAACTGTGTTGGAAGGGCAGAAAGAGGCATGCTCTGAAATAGACAAAACAATGATTTCATCAAGGTCTGCAGGTCAGATCTGCAGAACTATGCTAGTTTTACATGTGATCTAATGCTCATATAAATCCTCACGCAAAATGCCTCGAATCCAAATGAGTTGCTGATGACATGTCTTTCCTATTATTTTTTTTTGCCTGTTCTCGAACAATAATGATTGAATTTCATCCATGGTCTCTGGTGTGTCCGATGACGATGGACTTTCAAGACGTTTAAACCACTGGTAATCCATATCCGAAAAATGAAACTATAGTAACACTGTTGTTACTATAGTCGATGTGTCGAAATACCTCATTTCATTTTTGGAACAATTGTTGTAAACACTTTGTAAAATTGTGAATTTACGCTCTTGTGAACCAAAACTTATTTGCATCTTTATTTTGGGCAGAAGAACTATTCTTTATTTTCGAACAAACAGAACGAATTCTTTTACGAGCGCTCAGTAAACGGATTCACTCGTGTTCGACGAGAAAGAGAACAGCCATTCCTCTGAATGAGCTTTTCCATAGAATCACATCTTTTCATCAAGATGTAAACAAGTAATATCATCAAATAGCATTCATGTAAGGAAAATATTATTCTTCCCGCTCGGAGGCTCACGCTGTCGTGTTGCTCTAGACAGGAGAGTACTGTTGGTTGAATCATTCAACCGAAGGTATAGGGTTCGACGGCTACGAGACTGGGTTCCTTGCAAAGGACTCTCGAAACAGAAACACTGAACCACCGCCACTCAACGCAAGTCCTCTGCTTCGGAAAACGGATGAGTTAGAATGCCCGTGGAACGACGAAATTAGCTCATTTTTGAAACGTAAATATTTACGTAAACAGTTCGTCTTCCCGCCCTGCTGTGTGCGAGGGGGAGGGGGGGGAGTAGAATCCCCGCTGAAAATAAACGAAACGCGCGCAACAATTTCAAATTTTTAATGTTGCTTCTGCCACTCCCGCGCTGTAATCCATAAAGCTTTCGGTAAATAAAGAAGGCCGGATTAAAATTCAAAAGAAAAGTGAATTGCGATGGCTGCCTTCGCACGACGGAGAACACATCTTTTTATTTGCCTACAGTCGTCGGTGACATCCTGTTGTGGAAGCGAGGTACCGACATTATGGAAGTTGTAGGAAATTGATTCTCCAGCATTTTATTTACCATTTTGCCGCATCGGTCGTGGATGGGGTGAATGTGTGGATGCCTTAGAAATGATACTTCAGTAACATTTGCATATGTTGGGAGAAATATGACAGGAAGCAAGATCGGTCTCGGACAGGTGGAAGAACAAATGGTCAGGCATAACCTCAATGACGAACACATGTAGGGGAAAGTAAGGAAAGATGGACATCACGAGGTCAAGATCCTGAGACGAAACCTGGATTTGTTTTTTTTTTTTGCTGTAACTGTTACGGACGATCCCGCGCGATTAGTAGGTAGGATGGCATCCATCTTTCCGGCAGAGTCCGTTTTTACCTAGCCTTCCCTACTTACATCTGTAGACCAGTGTACAGTTTTATGATTTCATTTCGTTGCAGCGGTGGCCCGCGTTATGTCAGAATCCTTTCAAAATCGAAGAAATCGAAATAATGCAACATGACAGAATATGGGTTTCACTTCAGTCGATTAAGCCGATTTCACAGGCACCTGACCGGTTCTGTGGTGCAGAGAATCCGCTTCGTTATAAAGGTTGAGCAAAGAATTGTAAAGTTCAACAATATTGCCATAAAATGTGCATTCATCTGATATTACAGTCTTGAAATTTATTTAAATTGTCGCAAACACAATCAACCGTTGTTTCGTGTACGAATTGAAATGTTACGTTGCTCCCGGGAAAGTAATCATTTACGATTATTACTACCCTATGAAATCGCCAGACGAGGGACATTTTTTACCAAACAGCTTACAATTGTTATCGTCGCCTTAGAGTTCCACTTAGATTAACCCTCGTAACACACGCTAACTTGCTAGCTGGCTAGTCCTGCAGTAGCTTTCCACAATTTACTTCATAGCATTTCATTACTGGGAGTAAGTGGCGCGGAATAAAATTCTGAAAACACACTTCTCACTAAACCCCCGCCGGAGCACCGAAAATTTTTAATTAAACTTAATCGTCCCATAAAGAGCCACTTTACGTCACGCTGAAAGCTAATATCCCCCGCCGTTGGAGAGGATTATTTTTCATAATCGTTTCGCTAATCACGAGCGTGCACATTCTCAAATTTCCAGACTAGCTCCGGTTCCAGCGTTGGATGTGGGGATGGAGTGACCGACGGAAAAATACAACAGAAATTCCGTTTGCGAGAACATTTTCACCACACCCCACGGAGCAGCAGCAGCAGCAGCATTTCTTCGCGTGGACCGTTGAGAAGGTGCAGATTCTCACCTTTGCCGTAATTTATATTCCCCAGTTCGCTCATTCTATTCGCATGAATTAATCCGAGATGAGAATAGGCAGCTGCGAGGGCGAGTCTGCCTGGAAGGACATTTGGAATGAAAACTAACGATTATTTGCTTGCAACGCGTTTACATCTTACGCAGAAAATCGCAGGAAAACACTGTGTTCGCAAAACTTATGTTTTGATACGCGAAGATTGAGGAAGAATAACATTTTATACATTCGATACTGATTCCAGGAATACGTCATAACGGACGAGATCTGAAATTCACCGGGATCCAGATTTTCAAGTTATAACTTGGTTGGCCTTCGAGAGGAATATATATTTTTTGACGTAGGACTACGTCTTTCATTTCTATACCGGGGTGTAAAATCAAAGTTTCGAAAACGAAAGCGTTACGCCGGAGACCGAGATTTTGAGCGTTAATAGCTCCTAAACAACTGAACGAAATGGTATGATAAATACTTCATTCGAAAGATAAAATGTCTACGCGTTATATACTTTTTGATCCAAAAACTTGTTTCAATAGTCTTAAAATTGCTTTCAAAACAGGCTATTGAAATCACCAATCGGTATATAAGCGAGCGGCGCTCGGAAATCCACTCAGTTCTAATTGAACAGCTATTGGAGCATGTTGTCGCTGCTGCGGTGAAGCTCTTTATTTATCATGAAAGCGCGGATGAACGGTGTCACCAAGAGCCTGTTTGTGCACCCTAGGCCAGAAGGGAATCTATCAGGAGGAGAGTGATGCCACAAACGGTTCCCTGGGAAGACATCGCTACACACACATACACGCGCGGCTATTAACAGGTGGTTATCGAGTTGGCATTAACCACTGGTGGGCTTCCAGTATCGAGGAAAATGTGGAAATATCTAATCGTTACTGAAAATAATCTGCCAGTTCCTTTGGGAATTTTCAAAATATATTCATGTGAAAGAGTTTAATTGAATGTTTTCTATCCATGTAACACTGTGACCAAATATGTTTCAATCAAGTGCTATTAACAGGTGGTTATCGAGTTGGCATTAACCACTGGTGGGCTTCCAGTATCGAGGAAAATGTGGAAATATCTAATCGTTACTGAAAATAATCTGCCAGTTCCTTTGGGAATTTTCAAAATATATTCATGTGAAAGAGTTTAATTGAATTTTTTCTATCCATGTAACACTGTGACCAAATATGTTTCAATCAAGTGCTATTAACAGGTGGTTATCGAGTTGGCATTAACCACTGGTGGGCTTCCAGTATCGAGGAAAATGTGGAAATATCTAATCGTTACTGAAAATAATCTGCCAGTTCCTTTGGGAATTTTCAAAATATATTCATGTGAAAGAGTTTAATTGAATGTTTTCTATCCATGTAACACTGTGACCAAATATGTTTCAATCAAGTGCTATTAACAGGTGGTTATCGAGTTGGCATTAACCACTGGTGGGCTTCCAGTATCGAGGAAAATGTGGAAATATCTAATCGTTACTGAAAATAATCTGCCAGTTCCTTTGGGAATTTTCAAAATATATTCATGTGAAAGAGTTTAATTGAATGTTTTCTATCAATGTTCAAATTCCGGATTTTTAGCGTTACGTAATTTGTGCACGACGCCTGAGGACATCGACAAGACAACATTGTTACTGAACGAGCTGAACGGCGAGGGATCGAGGGATTCATTACCTGGCCTGACCTGACCTGAAATGCAATCAGTTTATTTTAACTGTGAGGGAGCGCAGAAAAGCCGATCGATCAGAAGGAGAAGAGAAGGTGACCAAGAGAATATCAACATCGAAATACGGTTCCTCGGGAAGACATCGAAGCAGCCGCCACACACACATACATACACGCGCGCAACTCTTTTCGTTTGCTGGTTATCGAGAAGAAACCTGGAAAGAAATGATCGTTGCTGAAAAATAATCTGCCAGTTCCCATTGGAATTGAAAATTACATTCAAGCGAGTTTAGCTGTTTTCTATCCATATAATACTGAGACCACGTTGATACATTTGGTTTTGTGATTTGTCAATCAAGTGCAGTTAGCAGGAAAGCTTCTGAAGATTATTCTTCAGAACAAGGTTTTTTGTATCCAATATTGGATGCATAAAACCTTGAGTCTCCAACGTAACGCTCTCGTTTTTGAAGTCACCCAAATATTTATTTATTCATTCATTCAGGATGGATTTAGATTCAACTTCAAACAAATGATCTCTAAATCAACGATAGTCCTACGTCACCCTTGCGGTTATACCATAGATATAACCCACTTCCTGTTTTTGGAGAACACGAAAATTGTTTAATCTACACGAACATATATTTAATCTACCATATTAAATTTGGCTGCGGCGAAGCAGTCTTTCTCAGAAAAAAAAAGTTTCTGGCAGCCTCCTCATTCTCATCATCCGAAGTACTTCAGGAATTCGTATTTCGGAAATCAATTTCATTTACATATTGGGTCATTCATAAAGTATCCGCGGTCATTTGTCACTACACCCAAAATTGATTTTTAGCTCATGTTTTGTCATCCCGATTTATTACGATAAATGAGCCTGAAAATAACAGAAAATGCCATGACTCTCAAATGCTGGTAAGCAGTTGTATAATATATATGGTACAGCAATATAAAATTAATACGAGCGAGCGGAACAAGAGACGCAAAAGCTTTCCGCTTACTTTGCCATATACACGGTTCAGACCGAGATAGATACAGCTTTCTTTCATACTCACTTTCCAACTTCATTTTATAATCAGGTGCAATACTATCCCGCATTCACTCAATAGTCTCGATAGCTACACTGAGAGGAATAATTAGTAAATATGACAAATTTTTTGGTAAATATTACCAATTCACTAGTCATTTTCTACCGTAGAGAAAAATGGTAAACACACATGTAAAGCAAAATTGCGGTTTGTGGAACAATATTGGTTCAAAATCGACTCAACGAAAGCGTTTCGTCACTTCGATAATGGCTGTTTTGTTGGCACAATATCAGAGAAATTTTTTTTGGGATAAACATCAGGGATGAAGACGATATTTTTTATTTTTGTTTAATAATTTATTATTAATTTAAATGCTGTGTATAATTACAAATCATTCTAAAGGGTGTGTCACATCAAATTGCATCACGGAAAAAACGCTGTAGAAATTCGCCCAGTAGACCGATCCTTTTGAAAATTTTAGACAGTAAAATAAAAACTATTAAACAACTTTTGGCATTTTCTTTTTATTCATACTTCGAGCCCAAGCCCGTATGCTCGCACCTTCCTCTTTACCCCGTCCATAAGGTTCTGTACAACGTCAGGTTGTAGTTTTTTTTGAACAGAAATCCATTTTCTCTTGAAGCCCGCCTCCGATTTGACAACTTTTGGGTTCTTCCGGAGGGCCTGCTTCATAATCGCCCAATATTTCTCTATTGGGCGAAGCTCCGGCGCGTTGGGCGGGTTCATTTCCTTTGGCACGAAGGTGACCCCGTTGGCTTCGTACCACTCCAACACGTCCTTTGAATAGTGGCACGAAGCGAGATCCGGCCAGAAGATGGTCGGGCCCTCGTGCTGCTTCAATAGTGGTAGTAAGCGCTTCTGTAGGCACTCCTTAAGGTAAACATGCCCGTTTACCGTGCCGGTCATCACGAAGGGGGCGCTCCGCTTTCCGCAAGAGCAGATCGCTTGCCACACCATGTACTTTTTGGCAAACTTGGATAGTTTCTGCTTGCGAATCTCCTCCGGAACGCTGAATTTGTCCTCTGCGGAGAAGAACAACAGGCCCGGCAGCTGACGAAAGTCCGCTTTGACGTAGGTTTCGTCGTCCATTACCAGGCAATGCGGCTTCGTCAGCATTTCGGTGTACAGCTTCCGGGCTCGCGTCTTCCCCACCATGTTTTGCCTTTCGTCGCGGTTAGGAGCCTTCTGAACCTTGTGTGTACGCAGGCCCTACCGCTGCTTGGTCCGCTGGACGAATGAACTTGACAAATTCAGCTTTTTGGCGACATCCCGGACCGAACTTCTCGCATCACGTCTAAACTGCTTAACTACGCGCTTGTGATCTTTTTCACTGACGGAGCATCCATTTTTGCCGTTCTTCACCTTCCGGTCGATGGTTAGGTTCTCGAAGTATCGTTTTAGTACTCTGCTGACCGTGGATTGGACGATTCCCAGCATCTTACCGATGTCCCGATGTGACAACTCCGGATTCTCGAAATGAGTGCACAGGATTAATTCACGACGCTCTTTTTCGTTCGACGTCATTTTTCCAAATTTACGAAAAATTGACAGTGAAGCATGGCCAACGTGATCTATACACTCTTATCTGATTATAAGCGAAAGCAGAAGATATTATTCCTAAAAATTAAATTTCTACAGCGTTTTTTCCGTGATGCAATTTGATGTGACACACCCTTTATAAACATTAATAGTAATAACAATACATTATAAAGAAATTATTTAACAAAATTCTCAACGCTCGAATCTCTCGATTACTCTATCAAGTTTCTGTTTCTTTTCCTGCAAACAATGTTTTCGTCAATTCATGTTCATCACAAACCAATCCCTTCAAGATATCGTTTATTTTCGCTTGTCACTCGTTAACTCGTGCGCAGTTTGCCTGGCATTGGTTAACCTACTCTTGAATGGTCTCTTCCACCTATCCTCCACTGCGTTAACTAACAAAGGCTTTATGTGCTCCTGAATGATGGTTCAAATGTCTTGACACGACAAACGATTCTATAACAACATATAAAACATTTTAGATTCAACTAAAAAACGAATAGCTATATGTGATAAGCATAACTACATTAGCGGGATTTTTAATCGGAAGCGATTGGTATCCATGGGAACATATACGGGGGATAACCGCTCCCGTTACCACTGTAACCAACCATTACAGATGGATGAGGCGAAAATTGCTCTTTTGGGAAGAGGCAGCTTATCAGCTCTCAGGCGTAAGTTCGGAAATAGTTTTCAACCGAAGAGGTACAAAGTTAAGTACCATCCTACCTTTGTAAAATCAATATTATAACTGCTTCCTCGTTAATAGTTCCTGTTGGCTCTTACAATTTCTGTTGTGAACGCATCTCCCGGGATTTCCCAGGAATCATCGAGAAAATTAAAATTAACAACGCCTGGTATATGAGAACCGGACGAAAGACATCTCGCTGATATCGACACATTAGGTCTTATGCAATAGTCAGACAATAGGAATAAAAAAAATTTCCTCCGAATTCCGAATTACATGTGGAACGATGCAGTTTATTAATTTTCAAGGTCAATCTGAAAAAGAAAAAAAGGGGGTAACTATGTTGAAATATGAATAAAATCAAACTTTTTTACTCCCCGATGGAAATATGGATCCAGTTTTCGCCTGAGGAGCATCTACATTGTTGAATAAATAACAAAATGCTTACCACAGAAATTGCGTATGTGCAAACTGCTGCTTACAACCTTCCAAATTTCGAAACTGAAAAGGAAAGAGAAAAGAAATAAGGTTATGTTGAAGTTTGTTTCTATCAGATGCGATGTACTGAAAATTCGATGCATCATTCCATCATACATCACCTTTTTCTTCTCCCCGGTGAAAACGAATTCTTGAGATATTTATATGAATATGAACAGAAACAAAACAGAATTCTTATCTCCGAATCGATTCGCTTTCACAAGAGGAATGGCGACTGTGAAATGTGCACCTCACGTTTGCTAACTATAAAAACACACAGAGTTACTAATACTATGAAGTAAAGTTTACGAATCTTGGGTAGAGAGGCGTATTTCATCTGACATTAATTTTACAGATTTTTGGTAATATTTACAAAAAAATTGTATATTTTACCAATGTTTTGGCTACTGATGCTAGCTGCTTCTACTAAACTATTTCTCCAGTGTATGTGGCCAGTTTTACACAACCACGCTATGTGTAAAACTGGCTTGCATTCCAGCCGGTCTTGGTTCGATCCCCCGTTGACTTCGTTTAGACTTTCTTTTTGCACAATTCCAAATGAATTGAAGAAAGAAAAAAGAAAAAGATGTCTGCTTCCATACATACAAACATTTTAAAGCGTTGGGGGACAGATGATTTCTCGCGTAACTTTTGAAAAGGCCCAATGTAACATTTTCGTCAACTCGAGAAAAACGAAGTTGAAGACCCGAACATTATTCCGCGAATTGTCTTAAAAGTTATCGATCTTTATCGCTCCTCTCGCCACTAGCGATCAAGAATAGCTCTCCAAAACCAATCGTAGCTGTTGTTCCGTGATTTGAGTTTAAAGTTGAAGCCAAGGAGCGAAAAATGTTACTTTGGACGTTTTGACTGCCCGCGTTTGCACATTGGACATATTACGTTGCACGATAAGAATTTGAAACTACTAAACAACAATCCAAAAATCAGCATTTCGTTCTATAGACAGATTATTATTGTTATCACCCGTTGAATTGAACTGAAATCGATAACAACTACTGTAAGAAACAAAAACTCAAAACGACGTCGGAGGAAAGTGGCGTCCGAAGTAACAGCCGGGTGCTTAAAATCCGAATATGTACATTGGATATTTTTTGTATCGGCGATAAAAAGATGAAGAAAATAGATACGTGAACGATTGTTTTTGTAATGCATTCAATGATTGAAGACTAATAACGTGCATCCATCAACTCGATTTGTTTACATTTGTTACATAGGACCTTTTCAAAAGTTACGCGAGATTTCCTTTGCCTATTTACCGCTTCAAGACACGAAAAGGCATGGATTTTGCCGAAAATGAAATGCTTTCTGGCAACACTAGTTTGGGTGTAGATGGTGTTGATTTTCATAGTAACGCCAGTCCAACTTTTTTGTAAACAAAGGTTGCAAATCCATGTAAAAATTCAGTTGATTTTAAAATAACTGAAATTTTTGAAGAAATCCAAGACACGATCTCAATAGATTGATTTTTTCTACGTAATCTTGGATATATTTCCTGTCATCGTACGTAAATTTTTTTCAAAATATTGATTTTTGACGAAATGGCAACATTTTTTGTGAAAAAAATGCGTTTTTGCCTCGAAAATCGAAACAAAAAAACTCACTAAAATTTTATTTTTCAAAATATCATTGCAACTCACAAGCAGGTCGGACAAACTTACAGTTGATCCGATACAGGTGTTTTTTACATCGAGTTCTATTGTGTATTTTTTCATCTGGTGCGCTGCGAGCGAAGTAAAGCTTTCGGAAGAGTGGTGCGCGATCGAGATAATCCAGCAGAAGTCACACTCATCACAAACGCTACGCAGCAGCGGCAAGTAGAAGTATATTCTCCTTTGTTTCTTCCACCATTCCATCCAGCTTCTGTGCACGATTTGCACCATTGTTCAACTTTGTATTTACCAAATCGGCAAGCGTTGGCAATAGGGCTGTTCATTTTTCTTTCATTACCGTTGAACTATTATTGGAAAATTTTGACGTAGAACTACGTCTTTCATTAAGGGTGCCAAATCAGAAAACAGGTCACGTTTTTATGAAATAAAGTTAACGTTAATAACAATTTTTGCCGCGAACGGATTTTGACGATTTACACACTAAACTAATCAAATATTCCGTAAGATTTGTTCAATATGCTATACATTGGAATCCCCTGGTTTGTAAATGGTTAAAATTCATGAAAACTTTAAGCGTTTCCATTTTCCCATACATTTGTTCTGTCCATTTGTGTGCATTCCCGAATAGAGATGTCAATAACGAGCAACTTATCGACGACTAACGGAGGGGAAATCGTAGGATTGCAAGTCTTCGTGAACGAAGGAAAAGTAGAAGAATGAAGGGGAATACTTGCCTAGAGTATAAACAGTGGATCTCGCTGAGGAAAACTTTCATTCGGCATCGGACTGTTTAGCAATCCAGTTCACTTTGCTTTCGCTGCGCTTCGATCTAAGATTGGACCCCACCAGTGGTAATCCAACTTGGATATCGTCGTTTTCTGTTAGTTTTTCGCGTTATTCGTATTGTGTTTTTCTTTCCGCGTCATAAATTGGACGCTTCGTGTAGTGTGTGATGAGCACGAAGAAGAGGAAGGCAGGCTCGAGCCCTGCAAAAAATGAACGCATTGCCAGGGGCAATAAAATTTCGAGGCAAGCGTCATCTAATGATGCACGCGATGTTGGTGCAGTGAAAAGCGCTCGCACTGAACCGAGCCTTCGCGAGTGTGACACCGCATCGCACAACAGCGAAGTAGGCGATTTCGGCGCGTCGGTCGAAAATGTAAACGCCGTTACCCAGGCAGCAACCAAAATCAAGCTCCTCCCGCTGGTGGTGAAGGCGGCCGCTCTTGACAAACTCATCATCCATGGGCAGAGTACAAGCTGTGTGACATAATTCAGTCTTTTTCCAAGCAGTTAACATTGTTCGTTCTCCGTCATCATAAGGGCTTCGTTGGTGCATTTGAGAATGCATCAATGCATTAAACTGACGTTATGGCGAAGCAGGCGTTGAGGTTGTGTGCCAAAAAATATTTAGAGAATACCAAGCATCTTGAATGTCTTATTGGAATGTTATAAATTATTTAGGATCGCGTACCAGTCGCAAAACTGCCTTCAACTAGGATTGCATTTGCACTAATATTGATCATAATGAAGCATTGCTACTGTTTTCGAGGTTATTAACAAAAAGAGTTTATTTCGCTTGTATAGTCACCAAGAAAGTAAATGGCGTTCTGGAATTTTGTATGTGATTAGGTTTCGCTTGCCAGTAGCAAAACTTCCTCCACGAATGGTGACAGCTGCGCTTCTCTCGAGAATGAAAAAGTAATGCAACTTTCAACAACAACGCAACAGTTGTTTCTAAAATTTCATAGCATTATAGAATAATATCCGAAGGTATAGATAAGCGACTTATATAAAATAACAGCGTTGTTCTACGTCAACAATGCGGTCGTATCTTGGACACAACCTCCTATAATTTTTTTCATTTTAAAATTTTATACAATAAAAAAAATTTAAATAAATATAATTTATTTAATTAACTTGACTAATATATATATAAATATAATATTTTTTACTAATTTTTTTTTATCAAATTATAATTTTTTGCTCATATCGAACAGTTGTCTACTTGTTACTATTTTATTAATACGGCAGAGGGCGGGGAGGATCCCCCATCCACGACGAAGAATATATCTGATAATGAACCTCCTCCTGAAGAGCAGCAGGATGAAACAGTAGTTGAGGAGGAAAATTCTGTATACGATATAGAAAGCTCTGCAGATGAGGAAACTGTCGAAAAACAGGATTTTCGTTTAAAAGAATACCCTGAGGGCTCCAAAGGCCCATTCATTGTATACTTCAGACGAAAATCCAAACCTCTTAACATCATTCGTATCTCAAAAGAATTAACACAGAATTTTTCCGATGTTGCCGAGATTACTCAGATGGGGCCAGACAAAATACGTGTTGTCGTCTCCAGCAAGACCCAAGCGAATAAAATAACGCGCTGTGATCTCTTTGCGATTGAGTATCGCGTTTAGGTACCCTGGTGCGACGTTAAAATAGACGGTGTTATACATGAAAAGGGTTTGACCCGAAAAGAGATACTCGATGGTGTCGGTCTCTTCAAGAACTGCTCACTCAAAACTGTCAAGATTCTTGCATGTGATCGACTGAAATCTGTGTCACATGAAAATGACAAAAGAGTTCTCAATCGAACAAACTTCTTTCGTGTGACTTTTGAGGGTTCCACACTTCCAAACTACGTTGCAATAGGGGCACTTCGTTTACCTGTTCGGTTGTTTGTACCCCGGGTAATGGAATGCAACAAATGTATGCAACTCGGTCACACGGTCGCCTATTGTTGCAATAAAAAACGTTGCGCATATTGTGGAGAAAGCCATGATGAGAATCCTTGCGCGAATGAGCGCAAGTGTCTCCATTGCGGCGGGACTCCTTATGATCTTATCCAATGCCCGGTGTACAAACGACGAGGGGAAAAAATCGAGCGTTCCTTAAAGGAACGTTCCAAGCGGATTTATGCAGAAATGCTTATAAGTTCCGTTCCAAGGTCTCAGGACAATCCCTGCTCCATTCTGCAGAACGACGAGCCTGTTGCTGACGCTCTCAATGCAGGAAGTTCCGATACATCGCAGGGTGCTCAGGGTATCAGGGTATCAGGAAAAGAAAAATTACGTCTTTTCCATCACTCCCCAGAAAGAAGACCGATACTTCCCAAGTTGAAATGAAACCTCAAATCGAACGTGCTGAGAATAGACCGAAGCAAGTACCTCCTGGTTTACGCGGTTCTTCTACGCACCAGAGGTCCTTAGCACTTCCCGGAGCAGCACCCCACCCGTCTGTTCCATTTTCGCGGTCGAGGAAACAGCCACAATCTGGTTTGCTTGCGCTTTCTGACCTGGTGGACAACATTTTAATTGCTTTAACACGTTCGACGCCCAACGCGACGTTTTTGAGTTTCTTGCAGAGCCCAACTTGCGATTAAATCATGAAATGAAGATCAAACTTAGTTTATATATATAACTTTTACATGATCTAGCAATGTTGGTTTTGAATTGAAGACGAATTGATGACAATAACACATGCCAAAATCATAGTATAGGGGTTTTGCAAAAAACTGCAGTATGAACCATCCGTACTATAAATTAATAAACAGTATAGTATAAACAGTATAATATTATGGTTATGATTTTATTATTTTTCTTCATATCCTATGGTTACATTTAGGTGCCCATTCTATCAAATACCTTCTAAAAATCCTACTCAATTCGAGCAAGGAAAGTGTCACCCATATCTGGGTGACGGGGCGTCGAAAGTGTTAAATATAAATGACCCTCTTAAAAGCATAGTATTATGTTTGCTTCCGATTGTGAGAACATTTTTGAAAGAAAAATGTGGGTTTTTAGCAGCGTTCATTTCCCTCGATGTCTGATTCAGTGCAAGAGGTCAAGGATTTGACCACTGTAATACGATGGAATTGCAGAAGCACCATCCCTGATCTAGATCAATTTAAAATTTTAATACATAGTTCTAACTGTGATGTATTTTCTCTCTGTGAAACATGGCTTTCTTCAGCCGACGAGCTGAATTTCCACGATTTCAACATTCAACATAGGGGATTAAAAAATGTCACTGCTTCTATAGAGTCACTCTCCCATCGATGACAGGCATTGAAGTTGTCGCTTACCAGACACAAACCAATGGCAAAGACCTCTGCATTGCCTCGATATATATTCCTCCCCGAACGATGGTAGGCCGCCATCAGTTTTTTTGATATCATCAAGGCATTGCCGGAGCCGCGGCTAATCTAAGGTGACTTCAACTCCCATGGAACAGCATGAGGATCACTCTACAATGACAACCGTCCCACTTTGATTTATGATCTATGCGACAACTTCAAATTGACAGTTTTGAATACTGGGCTAGCAACTAGAATAGCCAACCCTCCTGCACGGGCAAGCATGCTAGACATATCTCTGTGTTCTTCTCCGTTATCCCTGGATTGCATGTGGAAGGTAATCCAAGATCCCCACGGTAGTGATCACCTGCCAATAATTTTATCGATCGCCAATGAATCAGGTTCTCGTGAGTCAGCCGATATTACGTATGACCTCACGAAAAATATTGACTGGAGAAAATTTGCAGAAATAATATCTGAAACAATTGTTTCAATGCACGAACTTCCTCCACTCGAAGAGCATAACTTTATAACGGGTTTGATTTTCGAAAGCGCGTTCCTGCACAACACATTGTACGCGGTATACCGCTTCAAAGCGATTATGAAATTTTTTCGATGGTGGAATTTTCAATTGCTCCATTCCCATATGTAACAATTCAGCTCCGGGGTCGGACAAGATTAAATTCAACTTGTTGAAGATTCTTCCCGACTTGGAAAAACAGCGTTTGCTGAACTTGTTCAACAAGTTTATGGAGCTGAATATTGTCCCGCATGACTAGAGACAAGTGAGTGTGATAGCCATACGAAAACTCAACAAGCTGGCTTGCGACCACAACTCGTATAGGCCGATTGCAATGTTATCCTGTATTCGTAAATTGTTAAAGAAAATGATTCTACTTCGTTTGGACAAGTGGGTCGAAACGAACAATTTGCAGGAGACCTCATTCAGTTGTACAAAACAACGATATTATCAGTGTTAGAATATGGCAGTTTTTGCTTCCGATCAGCTGCCAGGATTCATAGTCTCAAGCTGGAGAGAATACAATATCGTTGCTTGCGTATAGCCATGAGGTGTTTGCATTCGATCCATACGATGAATCTTACCCCGCTTACTCTTCGGTTCACAGAATTATCCTACAGAATTCTCATACGTTGCAAGATCATGAATCCATTAGTGATTGATAAAAATTATTCAAGATTACCTTAGCATGGGTTCCCTCTCATTGCTCGATTCCGGGAAATGAGAAAGCGGACTCGCTAGCTAAGGTGCTTCAGAATCCACACCTTATGTCCAATCACTACAACCTAAAGGCGCATCTTTATCGCATTCGGCTCGCAGCAAAGAATCTTTGCGATTGTGGCGATGGCTACCACGACATCGATCATATTGTCTGGTCGTGTTTTCGGTTCCATGCTGCTCGCTCTCAGCTCTCGAGAGCACTGAGAGCACAAGGCAGACAATCGAATATCCCCGTCCGAGATATCTTAGGTAGCCGTGATCCTGATCTTCTGCTTCATCTATACCTGTTCCTCAGAAACGCCGATGTCAACGTTTAATGATGTTTCCTTCGTTGTGTCCCTGTTTCATATCCGTCCTATCCGATCTATAAACTTTTACTTAGTCGCGGCAATACATACACATAATCTTTACAAATACACGGGCCGAAGGTTGTGCAGTCTACTGATCATTCAACAAGAGCCAAAGATTGTACCGCTCATGACAACTCTACACGAGCTGATGATTGTGCCGGCTAGTGACCATTGTATCCTGGATTCCTGGAGTCGAGAAGACGCACCACGCTAGATACGGGGTACAGACCTGGGGGGCGTTGCTGATTAATGGTCAGCTTGTAATACTAACCTCGAGCCAACCGCGAGTAATCGGTTACATATTACTAACACAGTTGTAAAATTGCCGGGAAATATTGAACTCCCGGCCCCGTCAGGCTGACGCCATATGAGCCTTAATAAAAATATATATTTTGAATAAAAAAAATATCCAAAAAACCTACGTACGATGACAGGGAATTTAGTGGAGAATCTGGGAAAAACTATTTCATCAGAATCGGATAGACCGTTCCGGAGGTAAAACTCTCACCAGTTTGCAAAACATGGTTTCGAGTTCAAAGTTCTCCCAAAAATTGTATATTATCTTCTTCGAATTAACCGGTCAATTACCACTCAAACACCAGGAATGTTGGCCTCCAGTTCTTCTTAACACATAGAATAGAAAGTAATCTAAAGAACTCTGGCATTAGGATATTTTTGGGTTTTTAAGAAAAATCACTGAAGCAAGCTAAGAGTGGAGAAGGAGAAGGAGAAGGAGAAGGAGAAGGAGAAGGAGAAGGAGAAGGAGAAGGAGAAGGAGAAGGAGAAGGAGAAGGAGAAGGAGAAGGAGAAGGAGAAGGAGAAGGAGAAGGAGAAGGAGAAGGAGAAGGAGAAGGAGAAGGAGAAGGAGAAGGAGAAGGAGAAGGAGAAGGAGAAGGAGAAGGAGAAGGAGAAGGAGAAGGAGAAGGAGAAGGAGAAGGAGAAGGAGAAGGAGAAGGAGAAGGAGAAGGAGAAGGAGAAGGAGAAGGAGAAGGAGAAGGAGAAGGAGAAGGAGAAGGAGAAGGAGAAGGAGAAGGAGAAGGAGAAGGAGAAGGAGAAGGAGAAGGAGAAGGAGAAGGAGAAGGAGAAGGAGAAGGAGAAGGAGAAGGAGAAGGAGAAGGAGAAGGAGAAGGAGAAGGAGAAGGAGAAGGAGAAGGAGAAGGAGAAGGAGAAGGAGAAGGAGAAGGAGAAGGAGAAGGAGAAGGAGAAGGAGAAGGAGAAGGAGAAGGAGAAGGAGAAGGAGAAGGAGAAGGAGAAGGAGAAGGAGAAGGAGAAGGAGAAGGAGAAGGAGAAGGAGAAGGAGAAGGAGAAGGAGAAGGAGAAGGAGAAGGAGAAGGAGAAGGAGAAGGAGAAGGAGAAGGAGAAGGAGAAGGAGAAGGAGAAGGAGAAGGAGAAGGATAAGGAGAAGGAGAAGGAGAAGGAGAAGGAGAAGGAGAAGGAGAAGGAGAAGGAGAAGGAGAAGGAGAAGGAGAAGGAGAAGGAGAAGGAGAAGGAGAAGGAGAAGGAGAAGGAGAAGGAGAAGGAGAAGGAGAAGGAGAAGGAGAAGGAGAAGGAGAAGGAGAAGGAGAAGGAGAAGGAGAAGGAGAAGGAGAAGGAGAAGGAGAAGGAGAAGGAGAAGGAGAAGGAGAAGGAGAAGGAGAAGGAGAAGGAGAAGGAGAAGGAGAAGGAGAAGGAGAAGGAGAAGGAGAAGGAGAAGGAGAAGGAGAAGGAGAAGGAGAAGGAGAAGGAGAAGGAGAAGGAGAAGGAGAAGGAGAAGGAGAAGGAGAAGGAGAAGGAGAAGGAGAAGGAGAAGGAGAAGGAGAAGGAGAAGGAGAAGGAGAAGGAGAAGGAGAAGGAGAAGGAGAAGGAGAAGGAGAAGGAGAAGGAGAAGGAGAAGGAGAAGGAGAAGGAGAAGGAGAAGGAGAAGGAGAAGGAGAAGGAGAAGGAGAAGGAGAAGGAGAAGGAGAAGGAGAAGGAGAAGGAGAAGGAGAAGGAGAAGGAGAAGGAGAAGGAGAAGGAGAAGGAGAAGGAGAAGATTGGTGTCCATTTAAGTCCGGCAGTGTTTAATAAAATTACGCTTTCTGTCAAGCTGTTCTAGGGTACAAAAATAGGAGACAGATCGAGTACGGAAGTGTGTTCTTTAATCTGTCATGAGGGAGTTTTATAATTTATATACAACGGTATCAATATTTCAATGCGAGTTTTTATTATTCCCAAGAGAGAAAAAAACAGATAAACTCAGCGACGATAGAAAAATATAAATGCAAATATTTTTTTTTTGTTTTCAACCTTAATCCGTTTTTTTCCAGCTCTGCAGCAAATAATCCATCATGCGTGCAAATTCCGTCCACCATCGTGCGCTAATTCCAGTCTGTTACCGACGGAGCTAAAAACAAATTTTAAAGCACTCCTTGCCACTTATCCGAGTTCGCCTCAATTCTTGTGAAACCTTTTTACATCGTCCGGTCCTTTGGTGGTGGGGTAGCCGTTCGTGGAGTTTTTTTCTCTCCTCCCGATTTTCCCACTTTTCATCTTCGCTATTTGCGTGTGAACGTGGGACCGAGCGCGTCACGGATTTTCGCAGGTAAATTAATATTCATTTATAAGAATCACACCGGGAAATTAATTCTAATTAAATGCGCAGTAATTTGGATAATTTTACTGCCACTCGCCATTCGCCCGGTCGGATGAGTGATGCGTAACTTGAAACGCGAAACCAGATCGTGTGGCTATCGATTAAATATTCAACAAAAGTTATGCCTGTTTCAGAATGTATTTATACGAACCGTAAATGCAATTATTTCCACTCGGCTGCTGCTCAACGCCCTGGCAGGAACTCATTATTCCAATCAGGTCATCTCCCACTGCATCGATGCGTATTTTCTATCGACACGGCAGAGCAAGATATCGGTTGCGAATAATGAAAATGATTTTGTTATCCCGTATCAACAAACGCTTCATCATCAACAAGCCGGAGTCCGAACCGTCGGAGGCATCGGGAAATCGCACCCACCCATCCCGTGTAATGGAATATTGTACTACATGCTCCAAAAACGTATAATGATGATGGAATCAACACATTTCACCTCTCGTTTCCATCACTCCAGGAATCTGTGTTTCATCGCTGTTCCAATCACCACCCCAGCCCTTTCTCCGCCCCCCGCTCGTCATCTAAGGACACATCCTGATAGGTTCATTTGACAGCATCGATACATGGGAAAAGTTTCCTCTGTGAGGATTTTTCTTCCTTCTGCTCGGTTTCGGAGTTTTGTTGTGCTTGTCGGCTCACCCGCCCAAAGCTAAGCAAAGTCAACGTGTTTATCCGAACAGGATCTACCTTTTAGTGGAACATAAGTGTGGCGGGTGGGGTGCGGATGTGGGTGGCCAGCGCGACGGTGCGAGAAAAAAAATGCATTAGGTGAACTCGTTCGAGTCCCAGCAGGCTCAGGATATCAATCGATTTTCCGCCCGGAATGACGCTCGTCTTTGGATGTAGACACTCTCAGGACGCTGTCGTCGGGTGGAGAGTTTCGCTGTCAATCAAGTGCTGTCAGATTTCGCCTTTGGCCCTAGACAATCGAGTATGGAATGCTATAACGTTGGATGCTGTGTTATGTTAATGAAGTTCGACTCGCTCAAAACCTGGAGAGGTATTTATTTTACTCTAGCGCTCCTAATGGTGGTTTCTGGAACCAAATCTCTTTCAGCATATCCTTCGTCGTTACGTGTTGAAATTACAGAGAAACATATCAATTGTCGATATCCAGAGAAAATGTTGGTGAACTTCTCATGTTATCCTGTGATAACAGGTGTTAAAAATAAAAAAAATATGATATGAGATATGAGATTCCTTGGAACCCCTTTACTATCAGTAAGTCATTGGCCCACTTCAGCGAGTATATCGTTGGTGCTAGGACCAGTGATCGCTGGCGGAAATATATTGTCGAGGTTTCCAACAGGAGCCAAGCTGAAAAGCTTGCGAAAGTTGGTAAACTTATCGACAATACAGGGGTCAAGTATTCATTCCACCCCACCCTTAATACGTCGGCTATGTCGGAGCGCGGCTTGGAGAGAGAATTGAACCTCAACAAGTCGTAAAAGTTAAACGAGTTACCAAAAAAGTAGACGGAATTGTTGTTAACACTCCTCTACTTATCCTGACGTTCAACACGTCAATTTTACCAGAGAGTGTTCGTTTGGGTTTTCTGATCATTAAGACCAGGAAACACATCCCCAAACCAATACAATATTACAAGTGTTACCAATTCGGACACATATCTGACAAGAGGCGGTGTACTGGAAATGTTCGCAAGAGCACCCAGCAGTCGAAAAGTGCAGGAATGATTTGTTTTGCAGGAGTTGCAGAAGCAACGGTCACTGCTTACCATTTTCGACGCCCCGTCACCCAGATATGGGTGAAACTTTCCTCGTTCAAATTGAATAGGATTTTTAAAAGAAATTTGATAGAATAGGCACCAAGGTGTAACTATAGGATATGTAGAAAAATAATAAAATTATAACCATATTATTATAATATTTATACTATACTTTTTATTAATTTATAGTGCGGATGGTTTGTATAGCAGCTTTTTGCAAAACCGATATAATATGACTTTGGCATGTGTTATTGTTGTCAATTCATCTTCAAATTAAATTAAATATTAAAAGTTGTAAAAGTTGTCTACAAACTAAGTTTGATCTTCATTCAATAATTAATCCGCAAGTTGGGCTCCGCAAGAAACTTAGAAAAGCCGCTTTGGGCGATGAACGTGTTAAACAGCAGAAGTTGCCCTGTTTTTCTGAAGGAACAAAACATTATAGGACTAAATTGAACGCGTCTTAAAATCCTTGAGGTTAATCGATCCTGCACCAAGTGCTACTCCTGAGAAAATTAGCACAAATAGCGCACTATATATAGCGTCCTTCTCCCGATAAGGCTCCTATCAGAGAACTTGAAAAGAGAATCCCAGAGCTGGAAAAGATCATAAACGAGCTAATCAGCAATTTGTCTGAGGCCTGGAGCAGGTCTCACCTCAAATTTCGAAAGCCCACTCCTCCCAAAGTATCTTCTGCAAAGAAGGGGGCTACCACGAGCTCGGCAGCTGGGAAACCCATATCAACTGCGGCTCCCGCCGTTAAGGTTGGGGGTCCTAGCGCCGTCTCTAAGTCTGGGTCTGGTTCCTTATCCAGCACGGGTAAGTTCAAACCAAGCTCCTCATCCTCCCCTAGGGAGGGTAGGCCCAACGTTGCGCCTAAGCGTAGCTCCAGTGCTGCTGCTGTACCTTTGTCCGCAAGGGTTACCTTTGTCCGGTAAAGATGGTATTGCCATTGGTATCCGCAAGGATATCACTTTCAAAGAATGTTCAACAACATCGAGCCTGCCGATCTTAGGTGATAGCGGAAAATCATGTACCCCGTACATGTCATCGACTTTAACCTGTACATACCCCCTAGATTTCTCAATCGTAGTGCGGTGGTGCAAGAGATCGGGCAAGTTCTTTTAAATTTTAACGCTCCCCTCCTATTAAGAGGGGATTTGAACGCGCACGATCCTCTCTGGGGATCAAGCAAATCAAACCGTAGAGGTTTGGCGGTGATCGACCTGGCCAATAATCTTCTCAAATGATGGGGCTCACACCAGAAAAGACCATATGTCAGGTCAAACCACTGCGATTGACTTGACTATGATCTCCCCCACATTAACCAGTAAGCTTCAATGGTCTCCCACAATCCAATCGACGAAAAAACATCGACCTAACAACGACCGTAACACCGTAACGTCGATGACGACGATTAGGTATCGACATCTGGATACGGCATTAGTTTGTATGAGGCAAACTATTCTCTATCATATTAGTCGGCCCGAATCAGTTTATATTTGCTAAAATTTGTATGAAATGTTTTTCTTGGCATAATTTTTTCTACTTAAAGTACGTTGTCATGACCCTAATTTGAATTATTTTCTATAGACGTTCAGATATTCTCAAAAAAAACTTGTCATTATAATATACAATTATCTCAAAACATATTTTTTTATGACGTTTTTTCACCACTTGCAGGCAATGGTGATTTTCACTTACATAGAGTACTAATTTGATTAAGGAAAAATCATGTTCAGTCATAATTTTCATTTTAAAAGTGTATTCATTCCTTCTGCAAATCCATACTGTCATGCCTATTCCCCAATATCGCCAACGCGGATAGTTAGTCGAAAATACTGAATAATTAAACAAACCAAATGGCATCACTGGTGGTTCTTTTTTCCACTCCGCTAAACTGTCATCTCAAACAAAAACAAATGGATCATACAACTGGTGAGTATGAAATATATTTCGGCTTTTTAATTATTAATTATTTTATCTTGTCTTATCAGCTATGAATACATTCGACTCGTTTGCTTCCATCAATCGGTAAGTGAGAAAGATGATTTCTCCCATCACCACAGTGCGGATTTCCACTTCTATCACAGCAGCCAACAACATGTTTCATGTTTCTTTGTTTTTAAGAGGCTTTAAACTTTGCAGTTCATTCGCCTCCAAGGGCCAACAACATCCGTTTTCCTGCAGCAGTAACCTCCAACCCCTGTTGGCAATGCCGGGGGACAGCATTAACAGCAGCAGCAGCAGAATTTGACCATGGTATGGTATTGCGAAGAACTTTCCCCATTAGAGGTTCCGTGCTTCGCGCACATTCAAAAATCCTCTTCAGACACGAAAACTCAACGACAAGGAGGTATTTATCAACTTGCTCAGCTGAATTACCACCCGGAGGAACCCGAATGCACTGATTCCGTTGTATAGTAGAATGAAAATAGGCGAGGTGAACGAACGTAATCGCATGATATTTTAATGTTCGCATTTTTATCCGGATCATACAACTGGTGAGTAGGTAATTCATTTCTGCTTTTCACTTACTAATCATTTTATTTTGTTTCAGCTATGAATACATCCGACTCAATCAATCGGCGAATGAGAAAGATGATTTCCCTCATCACCACATTGCTTATTTCCACTTCTGTCACACCAGCCAACAGCATCAGCTTTCCCGCAGCAGTATCCTTTAAGTCCAGGGTGCTATTCCGGGGAACAGCAGCAGGACCTGGCCATCGATAGTATTTCGAGCAATTTTCCCCATCGGAGATCCCGTGCTTCACGCACATTGAAGAATCCTCCTCAGCCACATATCTGTGTCATCAAGGGCAAGGAGGTATTCATCAATGTACTCAGTCGGATTTGAATCGTCAATCCAGACAACCCGGATGCACCGATTCCATTATATACCTTATTTTTATTATACATGGATTTTTATTATTTTTTTTCAATAAAATGATTAAAATCGATCAATGTATTTCCTTTTCATTTCCAATAACAAACCAATACAAACAAGCAGCAAGCAGGTCGACGCCTTGCACATGTTGGCGAAAAAGTGGCGTCAAGTTGTTCGATGAATGCATATGAAAGGTCGATAACTCGATTGCAAGGTGGCAGCATTTGAGGTCGATTGTTGACATTTCATCGACCCGATCTTGGCAGGCAAAACGGAATGTGGGCTACTTTTGATAACACTTTCAGCAGTGACCGTTTTCCTATTATTATCACCCTTGCTAGGAACAAACCATCGATCAGATACCGTAAATGGTGGAAATTCGATGGAGCTGAATGGGTGGGGTATCGGGACGATATAGATTGTTCAGTACGTGATTCCGCGCATCTCGATCTTGACCAATTGACTGAGCTTACGTTGAATGCTGCTACAAAGCACATTCCTCGCACTAGTAGGATGCCCGGTAGAAAGAGGGTCCCTTGATGGAACGTAGAAGTTAAAGAAGCACTACGTCTTAGACGGAAAACACTTAAAGCACTTGAGAGGTTGAGTGACGACGATTCCAGAAAGAGGGAAGCTTATATTTCCTTCCTTACAGCTCAGCGAGTTGCTAGAAAGCGTGTATGGAAATCTGAGAAGGATAGCTGGGTGAAGTTCATAAGTAAAATAAATTCAGAACTTCCAGCTAAAAAGTTATGACAGAGAATCAATTCACTTAGTGGGAGGACTTTCCAAGAGTCCATCAGGCTGATAAACGGTAGTAGTACTACCGATGATCCCGCTTGCACTAGTGAAATTCTTGCCGATTAATTTGCGGAAATGTCGGCTTCGAACGTTTATCCTACGCAATTCAAAGAGCTAAAGGAGGAATGTGAAAGGCTTCCTCTCGACTTCCCAACACACAACTCGGACAAGTATAACGAGGTCTATAACCTATCCGACCTTGATGGGGCATTCAGCAGAGTGAAAGGGCAGGCATGCGGTGTGGACTATATAGGCTACCCCATGCTAAAGCACCTCGCGGCGAAATGCTTGCTACTGCAAGTATATAACGATATATGGGTGCGTGGCACCATCCCTAGTGTGTGGAAGACTGAAGTCGTAATACCTTTACCCAAGTCCAAAGAGAAAACATCTAGTGTCAGTGGCTATAGATCCATAACGCTACTCAGCTGCGTGGGGAAAGTGATGGAAAAGATGGTTAACAGAAGACTACCCGAGGTGCTGGAAAGAGAGAAGCTCTTGGACGAACGGCAGTTTGGATTCCGCTCTGGTTTAGGAGTCGAAAGCTACCTCTCTTAGACATCACTAAGGCTTACGACCAGGTATGGCGGCGCCATATTCTGGCAACGCTTGCGAACTGAGGTTTTGCGGGAATGGCATACCTTGCTAGCTTTCTAACCGACAGAACATTCAAAGTAGCAGTTGGGGATTGCCTCTCCAGTGAGAAATCCAGGAATTGATAACAAAGTGCAGTCAAGAGTGTATCGATGTGAGCAGACGAAGTTGGGTTTCACCATTTCTAGTGAGAAATCAAGTATTTTAGCAATGAGACGACGGACCAAGGGTGCGCAAGGAGCTCCTATTTTATTTAATGGCGAAGCTATCCCCGAGGGATACAGCTCTACACTCCTCGGAGTCATGATTGATAGAAACTTGAATTTCAACCTCAATGCAAAACTGGTCAAGAAAAATATCGCGGATCATCTGAACGCTCATATATTTTCAAAAGTTGGATAATCCCCCGACTGGTGTATGGTATCGTACTCGCAAGTAAAGCAGATAAATATTTGATGCTGGAATCAGCATATAACAGCGGAATTCGCCTAATCACGGGTGCGTTTGACAGTAGTCCTTTTAAGCTGAGATAGGTGAATCAGGTGAGAGATAGTAGTGCGATCCAATGTTGGATTCCGGGTCACACCGGGGAACGAGGATTTTCACGTCTTCGTATCGGGCATACATGGTTGACTCATAACTTCCTAGCAAAAAAAAGAACCCCAAACATTTACAGCATCCGCCTGACAGTGGGGCATATTCTAACAGAATGCATGCGAACTGCGGACCTTCGTAGGAGATACGGCTCAACAGGTGGCCTAGATTTCGTTTTGCAAAACGACACACGGAACGAAAGAGACACTCTGGATTTCCTCAAAGAGGCTAACCTGATTCAGTACATTTGATATTGTAATCGAACATGAACGCTTACACCCTGGTATTATGTACCAGGATAATCGAAAAGAGGCACCATCGCCCACCTGAAATGTTTAACTACAAGTATTGTGTAACTTTGAGTGGTTGTTCCGGTGTGTAAGGGGGACTAAATTGACGTTGATGCAGAATAATCGCCGTTGTCAGTCCAGAGGATAGGGGAAGGTGGCCCTGATCCGACTCCTAAATTGCAACGGCCATTGATCACATAGAATTCTCGTTTTTTGGCACAAAAAAAAAGAGTTAAAATGAAACAAAGAAAGAGAAAAGAACGCGTTAGAGCAAAATGGTGGTAGAAAAAGGACCCATGCACAAACGGAAACGAGAACAAATGCAACGTCAACGCTCAACGCTCAACGATCAACGGTCAACACACAAACGCCCACATACGGAGCAAAAACAAAGGGTCGGTTTAGGACCACCCTGACTTTTTTCTATTATTTAATTTTTCGACATCTACAAGAACATTTAACTCATTTTCTGTTCAGATAAAAAATCTATCTTTTCCTTTTTTAAGCGTTGAAAACAAAAAAACAACGCAAAAACACTGAAATAAAGGGAGCAGGAAAAAGGTCGCCATACAACCAATTTGTCAGCATTGTAATACCTTTCATTTGACACTACTAAATGTTGGGTTGGTAGTGTCATTCCCGATATCCAAGGGGCGGTAGTTTCAGGTTCACCGGTCGGAACCGGAGGCCAACATTCCCTTATCATTTTTTTTTCAGTTGAAAATTGTGCAGAATAGGGACGACAATATTATTAGACAGCAGGGCCGCTACTGCATGTGGTCGGCTGCGATGTATCTTTTCCAAAAGTATCCGAAATCAACCTGCAACAAATAGCCTAATGTAATCCTACGTCAACTATACGGTCGTAAATTTTTCAACTAGTCTTATTAGAATATGATAAAGGTTTACTCAAAATGACTGTGTTACATTGCATTTAGAACCATTTTATATATTTTAAGTGTTACTGCCATTCTAAAAACTGGCAACACCGCCTGCCAGACCCGCTGGGATCAGCATTTGGCCTCCATTTATTGCTGTTGTCTGTTACAGAATGTTCCTGCCAGCCAGGCACTCTGCAAGTAATGCCGGGTGATGGATTGATTTTCTCCTTTGCCAGTGACTCTCCCGGCGGTGTGACATGGCATCTCATTGCGATTCATTCCCCATCGGGCGTCTGCTCGAAGTCGATGAAAGTTATGAGTTTTGCTGATTGGGAGTGAATTACGAAACTCAAGTACTCAACGAGCGAACATATGGGGCACGTGGAGGGGCGAATGTTCAAGAGGGTTTAGAGCTCCGAACACGCGTCGTGTAAGATACAGTCACTTTAAGTAATTCAAGGTTGGCAAGTGGAAAGTAGGAAAATATACTTTGATATGCCCTAGTAACGGCTGCTGTTAACTGCACGGAAACAATCTCTGTCCAGCTGGATAAACAAATGACGCACGTGGCCCCCCATAACTATAAATAACACAGAAACAGGATAATAACTTCCGTTCACCAGCCGTCGGAGTAAACAATCTTGACAGTTATCGTCAGCGCCGTAGCCTTTCCGGACCGTAGGAAAATCTTGAACAACGTTGGGTAAAAATAATACCCAATCTTTCTGCGTGGATACATAATCCGCGTCGGGGTCTGGTGTAAATGAAGCCCTGGCCCTCCGGGGGCTACATGTACTATCTTTTTATTTCCTCTGTCTTTCTCGTCCGATCGCACAACGAGTGCGAGTTATGATGATTGAATGAATGCCTTGGGCAATCAACATCGAGCGAAATAACTGATGAATTTTCATGAGCGCGGTATTAAGCTATATTTCCCGCTGTATGCCAATCCGTGGAAAAGCAGCAGTCCTGTCTCTGTCCGTTCGTCCATCTGTTCAGCTTAGTTTGCTGTCGGAACGCTGAAGCGCGCAGGATATCCTCCTTCCGATGACGAGAACAGATTGGAAACGCTTTTGATGATGTATTATGACACGTATACGCAGCAGCGGTGAACAATAAGCATTGCTGCTCGCCCCCGCACACAAACCACCCATTAATTATTCGGATCGAGCAATGAGTGAAGCGGTGGCGGCGGCGGCATCAACGGTTGCGCAAAAAATGGTTACATACGTTGTTATCATTATTGGCCCCGGATCTGCTACACGATGAAGCCGTTCGGAACATGTGTTCGATGATTGTGGTGAGTATTTTTTGTCCTTGCGCTTGGCTTGTAAACAAACAGGTTAAGTGTCTGGTTGCAATGGAGACATGAAATATAAGGTAAACATGGATCATTGCTGTTTACCAGCCTGGACGAGTCCGCTGGTAATTTACACGTTCGTGCCGGCACAACTACGCGTTGGAAATCACGGCTTTGAACAACAACAAAAAATCCTTGGTTGGAGTTCGAGCAATACCATCATGAACGAGGGTACCGGAATTTGGACAGAATAGAATACTGAAATTGAACAATTCAATTGTCCTTGATTTGATTGGGCTGTCGCTTGAAGAGACAATCGTCATGATCTGTGCGCCCCATTTAGCATAAATTCATTCTGCTCTCGGTTCGGAACATTCCCGTTTCTATTTTTGCTCGCCCAGTCAATTCGTGCTCTTCGCGTAATTTATGGCAGTGTAGTATTCATACCAATTTTCGTCCTCCTTTTTTGAAGGGGGTGGTGTTCTAATCGATAATTGACTTTCTTTCATTCACACAAACGTCACGCTTTCCCCTGATTGCCGCATTAAAGATGTATCGAGTGCGATTTGTCTCCGTGACTCACTATGGACTCTTTGTATTGCTAACTCGGAGGCATAAATTGAATCAAGCAATGCCTGATATCAGCCTAAGATGAAATCCTACTAATTTGAAGGGTTTCCTTTCATGCAACAATGGTGATGTTCGAATTGGAAGCGTCAGGATCGAATGTGTGGCGGTTGGTGTCATGGAAGGGATTACTGAGCACATTCAGTCAGTCATTAGTTCCACAATAGAATGGCGGCAATTGAGTAAATGGATACTACAGAGCGAAACTGATATAAGAGGCCTGATCACAAACGTCAGGCCTCTTTGACAACTTTGATAAACTCGGTGTTATTATGAATACCACGATACTGTCACGTCACGGAGAAAAACGGGTATATTTGTCACTTGTGTTTTAGATGGAGAAAGCTAGTCACGCGGAATGGAGTATGATTAATTTCGGATTTATTTAGCTTTTGTCAACATTTTGAATCTTGTCTTGCTTTTTAAGAAAGAAAAGATAAACAAACAGCAATTTACCCGCTTGGTAGCATTTTTAGAACGAAATCCTGACGTATCCAGAGGACGTAAATTTGTATATTTGGATACATTAAATGCGCTATGGGATGTAATTGAGAACTAAAAATGTAGCTCCCATAATCCGATTGAAACATAGCGAAAGGTCTAATTTAGATTGTCCTAAATGAATAGAATTTTTTTTTTGCGAGAGAGTTGCAACCCCATAAAATGGCAATTGAGGCCACTGGCCCAAAAAGATCATTATGATTAATTATGTATAATATTGATTTGTTGATATTTTGAAAATAAAATAATAACTGTAATGTTTTTCCAACATTGCAGAGCTGGTTCTAGTAATTCAAACATTCGCAATTGATGGACAAGACCCGAATCAGGACGATAGTTACATCGAATAAGGCCATTGATCTTTTGTTTTTACGTAAAAGATATTTTCAACGATATTGTTTTGAAGACATACTTTGAATGAAAGAATATTGAGGTTTCAAATAAGGAGTAAATTAATCTATCATTGCAAAGCTTTTAAATTAATAATTTTGAAATTATTCTCTAGTTCTTTTTCCATAATTTTGATATCTGTCTAAAGAAAATCTGAATCATTCTCTGCTTTTGGCAAATTTCTTGAAACTCCTCAGATGTTTCATATGAAAATTTTGAATCTGACCGACGCTACTGACCAGTATCAGTTTAACACTCCTATACTAGCGCATTGGTCTGTCAGACCGAGAAATGAATAATTCGTTCATTTCTCAGAAAATATCAACACTACGACTTTGCGATTCTCTCTAGCTTCGTTATTCGTCGTTCGTCATCACTTAGCGTATCGCATGTGTTGGTACGAAGGAGATGTGTGTCACTTTTTTAACACTTCCGGTCTGACACACCGACACGAGTATAGGAGTAACTTTTTTGGACAAATTTTTTTAGAGTTTTTTCATTCAATCATACCCTCTTCTTCAAATAAATGCCAATGAAGCCTGAAAAACACACAATGGCAAAATTACAGAGAAGTTTAATTTTCGGTCTGTGACACCGTGCGTGAGTATACGTGTTATGATTTTGCACGCGAGTACAGGAGGGTTACATAATTATATCAAACCGCATGTCCCGTATATAAAATTACACGAGAATGGGAAGGATAAAAGGGTTTAACTTCAGAATCCCATATGGGAGTAGCTCAGGTTATATTGATCATGAGATGGATACATTCGGATTTATTCTGAGATATAGAAGATAATATTATTCATCAAAATTTACGGTTCTTAAAAAATGATTCTAACGTTGACCTATACTCAATACTTCTCACTATTCAAACGGGTAAGGCAGAGCTGGGTACAAGAGTACGCGAGATATCGATTATTAAACTCATGATAGTCAAGCTTGATCTCTAGAGTAATTTATAGAAAGAGGAAATAAAATTACATTCCCATATGTTCAACAACTACATTATTCAAGAGCAACCAAGTATTCCTCCTCATCTTTGAACCAGCGTTTGATTCAGCAAACTAACGCATCAAGCAAATGATTCATGGAATGAATCCGAATAGTTGGCGTTGAAATACCGATTCATCGAGGTATAGTCGCAAACTTGTCATTCTATAACATACGTTCAATTGAATGGAATATTATCTCATACACTTATTAATTTTACCTACATAACGTTCAAACGTCCGAAATAATGCAACTGACATGTCTCTTAAAACGGGAATGAACTTTTTCACTTCACCGAGTTTATGTTACACGCAACTGTCCGTGACAATGATGAATTTTTTAAAGCATACGTTATATAAATGACCAAATTTTGTTTGAGTTCATTGTATACAGAATTCGATTATATATATGCGAGCAAAATTGGAGACCTTGGGCCTGATCACGAATATCACTGTCACAAACGCTTTCACGTCACTTACACTTACACACAAAAAGATTAAGTGAAGTGTAAGTGACGTGAAAGCGTTTGTGACAGTGATGTTCGTGATCAGGCCCAAGGTCTCCAATTTTGCTCGCTTATATATAATCGAATTCTGTATATAATGAACTCATAAAAAATTTGGTCATTTATATAACGTATGCTTCAAAAAATTCAAAATGTTATTATCGGTGGTAGCTAGGGGACGTTCAACTGATAATTTTTTCTGCACTCAACTGGGTTGATACTATTGGCTATGGATATATGGATTCACCACCAAGTAGAAATGGGCACGGTTTATTTCAGTAAGCGGCTCAGAGCAATGTATTCAATGCATGCAACGCCCCGGCTCATTCGAGCGGCTCGATGGCTCTTTTCAAGAAGCGATTCATTCGGATAGGTAAAGAAGTAAGACGTAAAAAATAAAGTTTAAAACATTAATTAGTGCATAGAATAACAAAAATATGACTTTGTTCTAGGATTATCCTAATAAATTTTCATCACAATCATGATCATTGTAATTTTTTGCTTAAAATCATGCTCTTTTCGATGTTATCTGATGAAATTGGTGGATTTCACGCCAACTCGACCAGATGTTTGCATGACCCTCTCAGAACTCAATGAAACTTTCTGGGCGTGAAGACCTTACCTAATCGAGGCTCAATAATTGCAACTTGGCATACTTAGTTTTCCGAAAATTTATCTATACTAACATATGGAAAAAGGCTAAATATTTTTGATGATTTTTTTTATAAAATTTTTTACTCATAGATCACTTTTTTGTAGAACCTATCATTTCTACAAAAAAGTGATCTATGGAAGAGTTTTAGGTTAGGTTTTAGTTTTAGTTTAAAATTGAATTTTCAGAAAAAAATACTTTTACACTGAAAAAAATCGATTTCAAAAACACAAAATCGATTTTCTCAAAATTGTCATCTCAGATTTTGATGAAATGGCAGATAAATGGTTTAAAAATATTTGCCCTACAACTATTCCATACATCGCAACTTGTACATATTTAATGCAAAAAAGTATTTCTAACAAAAACTTTTTCAAGATTTTTTCTCGAAAATTTTAAATTTTTTTTTTTTTTGGGTGTACAATTATAGAAAAAATTAATAACAGGTAGAAATGGATTCATAGGGACCCTTGGATGCTAAAGTTCTCGCACCTATTGTTCTAAATCATTGCAAAAAAAAATTTCAGTATTTTTTTCTGAGTATTAAATTTTTTTCCTCAAACTCTTCCATAGATCACTTTTTTGTAGGACTTACCATTTTCGAGTGAAAAAATTTTATAAAAAAATAATCAAAAATATTTAGCCCTTTCCATATTTTAGTCTAGATAAATTTTCGGAAAACTAAGTGTGCCAAGTTGATTAAGCTTAACTACTGCAGCAGCTTCTGGATCATGTAAGACTTGAAGTTTGTCAACCAATGCATCGAACTCCTTCCACACAGATGACCGCGTTTCATCGACTGCTAACTGCTACTTATTTTATAGCTTTCAGTACATTATCTGTATTTTTATTATATTTATTCACAATAAACCATTTAACTTAACACGTTGAGTCCCGTGTCGGTCTCTAGAGACTGAAATTGAGCATTTCGTTGGAAAGACGTTGATCACTGGGACTAACAGTTACAAAATAAGGAAATAAAAAATACCTTGGTTTGCTTCCGGATGTTTTAGGATATGTGACTAAGTTATAGTACAATTTCCAACTGTTTTATTTTAATACAATAAATGTTTCTGGGAGTTATTTATTCATGTTCATATATTTTATGAAGAAGTGAGAGATCCGCAACACCTTTGCAGAATATAAATCTCATTGTTATTAGGCATTTGTTAACAAGGTGTACACGTGTTCTGTTAAACTTTTTTTTTTTATTTGTTTGAGAACTAGTTTGTTCTTTCAAACCAAAAATGAGTGCATTAACCCCCCTGATAGCGTGACATAAAATTCTTGTACATTAACTGATTTATTTATTATGGATCTACAAAAAATATATGGTGGGACAGTTATGAATAGAATACCAACATGGGACAATTGAGCTTGTTGTTGTTTTTTTTTAAAGTTGGAAAAAAACAAATTTTTTTTCTGCGTTTTTCCGGATGATTAGACATAATAACATCGTTTTATGAAGAAAAGTGAAAACTATCAAAAAGTAACATGGGACAACTATGCGTAGAACGTCAGTGCAGCAATGTTTAAAAAATGGTCGATTGTCACTGGTTTTAACTTACTCCAGGGTTGGAAAAAACATGGGGTGAGTTTAAATGCTTAGAGCTATACGGAAAAAGATTTTGACGTAGGACTACGTCTTTCATTTCTATACCGGGGTGTAAAATCAAAGTTTCGAAAACGAAAGCGTTACGCCGGAGACCGAGATTTTGTGTGTTAATAGCTCCTAAACAACTGAACGGAATGGTATGATAAACACTTCATTCGAAAGATAAAATGTCTACGCGTTCTATACTTGTTACTTTCTGATCCAAAAACTTGTTTCAATAGTCTTAAATTTGCTTTCAAAATAGGCTATTGAAATCACCAATCGGTATATAAGCGAGCGCCGCTCGGAAATCCACTCAGTTCTAATTGAACAGCGATTGGAGCATGTTGTCGCTGTTGTGGTGAAGCTCTTCATTTATCATGAAAGCGCGGATGAACGGTCACCAAGAGCCTGTTTGTGCACCTTAGGCCAGAAGGGAATCCATCAGGAGGAGAGTGATGCTACAAACGGTTCCCCGGGAAGATCTCGAAGCAGCCGCTACACACACACACATACACGCACGGAATACTTTCCGTTTGGATCGAGAAAGATCCGGAAAATAATCTGCCAGTGCCTCTAGGAATTTAAAAATACATTCATGTGAAAGAGTTTATTTGAATGTTTTCTATCCATGTAACACTGTGACCAAATATGTTTCAATCAAGTGCTATTAACAGATGGTTATCGAGTTAGCATTAACCACTGGTGGGCTTCCAGTATCGAGGAAAATGTGGAAATATCTAATCGTTACTGAAAATAATCTGCCAGTTCCTCTGGGAATTTAAAATTACATTCATATGAAAGAGTTTATTTTAATGTTTTCTATCCATGTAACACTGTGACCAAATACATTAGGTTTTGTGATTTTTCAATCAATCGCAATCAACAGGATAGCTTCTGAAGATTATTCTTCCCCATCAGTAGGATATTTCCGTATCCAATATTGGATGCATAAAACCTTGTGCCTCCAACGTAACGCTCTCGTTTTCGAAGTTCTCCAAATATTCATTCATTCAGAATGAATTCAGATTCAACTTCATACAAATGATCTCTAAATCAACGATAGTCCTACGTCACCCTTGCGGTTATACCATAGATATAACCCACTTCCTGTTTTTCAGTTTAGTTTTCAAAACCACTACACTATATTATCCCTATTTGATTACCTGACGTGCGATTCTGGCGATATTTTTGAAAAAATCAGTGTTTTTGGACCGATTCAATCAGCGCGCAAAAATGTTTGTTTTGATTTCACGAAACAAGGAAGAGTAAATAAGGGCGCGGATTGCGTTAATGCATTCCAATATTCTGGTAATGGCTGTCATAAGGTGGGTTGAAAGATAATGTTTACCTCATATACTTTTGTCACGTCAATCCATCATTCCTAGTAAAAGTTATAATTTCCGTTTTAACTTTCAATTTCAACTTGACCCGATGTACCTTAATTATTTTAGCTCTGAACGGATTTTGACGGTTTGCATTCCAAAAGAATCAGAAATTCTCTAAGCTGTTTTCGGTACGTTACACAATACGGTTATGATTAAAATTAACGAAAAATTTAAAGAAAACTCATTTTCTTATCGTGTTTTCGTGACCGACGTGCAATATTTAAATATCACTGCTACTCAGGTGAGCGTAAATTGGTTACACGGAATGCAAAAGCTGCATTCGTTCTTCGGATAGAGGATAGTATTGTGGATAGAGAAAACATTGCAACCTAAGCTCCGCCGTATTATATTCATTGAGTATAAACAAGCCATTCGCGATTTCAAATTACAGTATTCACAATTCATCAGTTATCTAGCGACCAGACGGCAGCGAGGCTTTCGAAATGATCTTTCTCAAGGCCGAGTGTTTAGTTTATTTTTGACGTGGGACTACGTCTAACCGGAGTATATGGGGGTAAAATGAAAACCTAAACACAGAACATGCAGGAAAAAATGAAAGATTCCGAATGCTTATAACTCGAACATTTCTTACTGGATCGGAAAGATGTTTGCATCAATTGATAGGGAATATTTCTACGCTTCTATCGCTATTGATAAAATATTATTTTTCAATAGCTAAACAAATAAACAATTGTAAAATGTTAAGCGTTATCTAAACGCCCTGACTGCCTCATTTTGATTGGCCCGATCTACGGTTTCCCTAACACAGCCATTAAAACCAAGCAGCCTTGGGGAAATCGGCATTGCAAATACATGAAAGTATGGGGACTTTTTTTCTCACCGAAATGAGTTCCCTAACACAGACTTCAAACCCAGCAAGCGTTGGAGAGATCGGTATTGCAAATACATGAAAGTCGGGGGTATTTTTGTTCCGACTGAAATGTGTTTCCCTAACACAGACTTCAAATACATGGAGCGTGGGGTAATTCGCATTCCAAATACATGTAAGTCGGGGGCATTTTTGTTCCGACTGAAATGTGTTTCCCTAACACAGACTTCAAACCAAGATATCTGGGGAAATGGGCTCAGCAAATAAATGCAAACTGCGAGTACTTTTGTACTCGCTTGCCTTTGTGCAAACTAGAATATGATTCCTTAAAACTGTCTTCCGAAAAGTGTTTTCCTAACACGGATCACAAAAGCAGGTACGAACACAACGCTTTGGCTCGGTTATTCAAGATTACATTGAAGGATATGTCTTCATAACCGTTTGCTACGATAACGCATATTGATTAAACAATATGCGTTATCGTTCAATGAACATGTCAAAATCGAAACTGAGTGCCTGAAGTTCATCAAAACGTAAAATAAAATAATCGTTTGATAATTCTTCCGTTCCCATAATTTGTCCTAGGCATCATACCAAACGTAAAACGACTGTCATTAAATTTACTTGTAACAAAGAACATAATCTATCACAATGCATGAATTGACCTTATATGGAATTATACAATATTTTTACTCACAAAGCAAATATATTGAATTCAATCAAATTCGGGAACTGTGTAATTCAATCAAGAATTTAATCAATGCAAACGAATGATTGCTACGCTAAGGTAGTCCCACGTAAACCTTGCGGTTATATCATAGATATAACCCACCCATTTTTTCAAATTGGTCTTTTGACGTAGAATTACGTCTTTTAGGAAGGTTGCCAAATCAGAAAACAGGTCACATTATTATGAAATAAAGTTAACGTTAATAACTATTTTCACTGTGAACGAATTCCCATGATTTGCATACCAATTGAATCGGAAATTCTTTAAGATTTGATATGCTATACATCGCAATTCGCTAATCTCTAAACGGATCAAATTCATGAAAACTGGAAGAACTTCCTTTTTCCTCAAACATTTGTTCTACCGATTTGTGTGCTATCCCTACCCGTATTTCGAGTGCTTATAACTCGAACATTTCTTAACAGATCGGAAAGATGTTTGCATCAATTGATAGGAAATATTTCTACGCGTCTATTACAATTAATAAAATGTTATTTTTCATGAGATAAACAATTGAATAACTGTAAAATGTCAAGCGTTATCTAAACGCCCTAACTGCCAAGTTTTGATTGGCCCGATTTACGGTTACCCCAACACAGACTTCAAAATCGTTGTATCTGGGGAAATCCGCTTTGCAAATATACATGCAAGTCGGGGGTATTTTTGTTCCCACCGAGCTGTGTTTCCCTAACACGGACTTCTAAATCAATGTACCTGGGGGAATTGAGTATTTTTGTACTCGCTTTACGTTGTGCAGCCCGGAATATGTTTCCCTAAAACGTACTTTTAAAGTAAGAAGCCTGGAAAAATCGTCATTTCAGATACTAGAGGTGAATGAACTCTCGCGGTTCGAGAACTACGTAAACATGAGATGTGCAATCATTTCAGAGGGAAATGTAAAATACAATGATCGTATGACAATTCTTCCGTTCACATATTTTGTTAGTCCTAGACATCGTATCAAACGTAAAAGGACGCTCATCAAATTTATTTCTAACGAAGAATATAACCTATTACAAAAATTTCGATGCATTCTAAAATAATATTCAAAGTGGTGCTTGCATAATATAATTGTGTAGTTCTACGTCGAAAATATGCGGTCGTGTCCTAGATACAACCCCTTACAATTTTTCAAGGTAAGAGGCGAATTGTCTGATGAACGTCATCATCATCATCATTCAACTATCAGACAGCAGTCTTTCTCAATGCTAATGTCACACACAGCGGTTTTGCTCGGTTCTAAGGAAGAATGAAAGATAGATATCGCATGGTATGAGATAATTCTATTCGGTGGGGGCACTCGTCGATATGCATGCCGTCTGGTGAAGAGTGTCTCTGTATTTTTGCATCGCATCATTTTTGAATATGTATTGAGATGTTAGTTCAAAATCTTTGAACCTTACATCTCGTTTGGGGAGCAAAGTTTTGAGCGTTAATACCTCTTTGTCGATTGAACAAAGTGGTATGCTAATAACTTCATTCGTATGATAAAAGATGTATTAGTAGTGCTGGTTGCTTGTTGACCCAAAAACGTGTTTAATAGCTCAAAACTGCTTCTAAAGCAAATTATGAAAATCAAAAATATCTATAATTATGAGTAGCTGCTTGAAATTCCTTCTTAGTCACGATTTGTCGATGCATTTCGTGGACTGTCAGTGAAAGTTCTCTAAGTATTGTGCTCGCGCTGGCCAACCTCAGTTTTGACGTAGAACTACGTCTTTTAGGAAGGGTGCAAATCAGAAAACAGGTCACGTTTTTATGAAATAGAGTTAACGTTAATAACAATTTTCCCTGTGAACGAATTCTCATGATTTGCATACCAATTGAATCGGAAATTCTCTAAGATTTGTTTGATATGCTATACAATTAGTAGTCCGCGTTAAGGAAACACAGCTCGGTGGGAACAAAAATAGCCCCGACTCGCATGTATATTTGTAGAGTGGATTTCCACAAGTACATCGTACAATCAAAACATGGCAGTTAGAACGTTTAGATAACGCTTGATGATTTTACAGTTATTCAATTGTTCATCTCATGAAAAATTATATATTATTAATTGTGATAGATGCGTAGAAATATTTCCTATCAATTGATGCAAACATTTTTCCGATCTGTTAGGAAATATTCGAGTTATAAGCATTCGAGATACGGGTAGGGTTAGCACACAAATCGGCAGAACAAATGTATGGGAAAAAAGGAAGTTCTTTCATTTTTCATAAATTTAAACCGTTTAGAGATTAGCGAATTGTAATGTATAGTATATCAAACAAATCTTAGAGAATTTCAGATTCGATTGGTATGCAAATCATGAGAATTCGTTCACAGTGAAAATAGTTATTAACGTTAATTTTATTTCATAAAAACGTGACCTGTTTTCTGACTTGGCACTCTTCCTGAAAGACGTAGTTCTACGTCAAAAAACAAACTCAACTAAACAACTCGGCCTTGAGAAAACTATTTGGAAAGCCTTGCTACCGTTCGGTCAATAGCTGTATGACTGATAAATCGTTAATGACTTATTTCTGATTTTTTTCAATCGTTAATTAAATTTTCTAGATTTCAATTATTGTTTCCAGGTTAAAAGTAAGATATGTTTCAGCGTTGAGAGTTATGTTCTTCGGTGGAAAACTGAAGATGAAAATTAATAGTGTCGGTTCGGATTTTCTGTTGCCGTTCTGCGTCTTCTGTGATGTTTCGTTTTGCGTTGGAGATGTAATTTTGCTAAGAGATACTGAAAAACTACTCGGACATTAAAGAAGTTCAGTGTTTCAGTTTCAGTGCAGTGAGCAATCAACACTACGTGTTAATGCATGGAATTAATTTGACAATGACAAAGACAAATTGATTCGCGAAACGTTCGCGCTCAATATAAAATCTGTTTATCTATCCTAGATTATTTGAACAGTCCAAACTGATGATCTATCCAAGATAGCAGATTGAATAAAAAAATACGAATAAATTTCACGAGAAATTCCTTGAATAGAACGCGCACAGAATTATGACCGAATGGCTGTTTTTGACGTAGGACTACGTCTTCGTCTACGTCTTTCTATATAGGGGGGTCACTCTACGAAAAATGTAACGTTTATTAAAAGTTTTCAAATGCATATTACGCAGAAGCGTTCTCACGATATATGTTATAACATATACCATTAGGCGGCAAATTTATCCAAAATTTTTTTCACCTTAGGCATCAACTGTGGAAATAATCAAACAAGTGAGCAATTTAACAAACAAAAGAGGTATGTTTTGCGAGCGGATGCGTAGGTAATCATGTATTATGCATTCTTTCTTTCAACTTTGTTCCCTTGAATGTTGTATGCAACACAAAATTGTGTGCAATAATTCGATCTATCAAACAAATTAGCAAAACCTTTTTCGAATGTTGAAGTAATCAGATGCAAAATTTCATGCATCGATCAAATGTCATGCAAGATTTCATCAAAGCAACGAGGAAAGTGTCCCCTATACATATATGACGGGATGACGAACTTCTTAAGCCAGTGTCTCCCGGGCTGCGAAAACATGGGCAATTGTACAGCGAAAAATGAGAGCAACACTAGAAGGATGGCAGCGATTATAATGTGAGGACTTATTACATCGCATCACAAAAATGAAACGAAAAAAATTATTAATAATCTTCATGACTCATATTCATAATTCTCAATGACTTAATCCTTTCTATGATAGATTGAGTAGTAGAATCAATACGCTGGATTGTGATAGTCAGCAAACGAACATTATTTCTCCGAAAATTCTTCTGCCAATAATAAAAATAACACAATAGAAAGAAATAACAATATCACCATTAAAAATAAAGCAACTTAATGATTTCATGTGTATTTTACCTCAAAATATCACGGAATCGTAAACATTTTCAACTTGTTTTTTGTTTCTTCCCCATAAATTTCATATTCAATGTAATCAATGACGATATATATATTTTTTTTCGTTTACCGATCCTCATATTCTCCATCTACCATTTCACTCTGTTATGTGTCAGACTGATATTCATTAATCATTTTCAGTTAGACAGTTCCTACCAGAAGCTGATTTTCTTTTTTTGTCCGTTATAAACTGTTTGACGGTTATGAGTACATATAACAAGCGGCCCTTTCCAGGGCTACTATTTGGAGTTTCAAAAGAGTTAAACTAACAGATTTCTGAACAATGAAAAGAATTACATTAAAACAAAACAACTATTCTGAACAATCACAGTCCTACGTCAAACTTCCGTCCGTGCCCCCTAGGCTCAGACCCTTCTACTTTTATTTATAACTAGCTGACCCGATGAACTTCGTCCCGCCCAAAATAGATTTTTTGATTTGAATACTTTCAAACATCCACGTTTTCTTTCTAAGTGAACGTTACTGAGTCTAATCACTGAACTCTTCATTGATTGATTACCCTTTGACCCTTTACAATTTCCATTTACTATAAATTGTCTAGTACTTCTACAAAAAATCGTCCTTATAATATAAAATTATTTTCAGACACAATTCTCGTTCAAGATTCTCCAAGCATTTGGAAATAACATGTTTCTCCGTTGCATGGAATACATGTTTGATACAGAGAATATTACAAAATAAAGACAGTTCAAATCGGACCATTCCTTCCTCGGATTTAGGGCACACCAACACATTTGGCCTTCCATTTTTGTTTATATAGATAGAAGATATAGGAATGCGTTATTCCGTCTGAAAATCCTTTTCCACTTTCGAACAAAAATCAATTTCGTTAGCGCCAACATCAAATGGACTAACAACGCTTAGCTAATTGTAGAACATATGGGAATTCAAATTTTTCGATGTTTCTTTCCGCTATATTGATCTACGGGAAGAGACGAATACAACGAAATATGGATGACTCAAATTGAACCATTCCTTCCTCGGGGTTTGCGCTTACCAACACATTTGGCCTTCAATTTTTATTTATAGATATAAGATATGGAAATGCGTTATTTCGCCTGAAAATCCATTTCCACTTACGAACAAAGATCAATTTCAATAGCGCAAATATCGAATGGACTAGCAACGCTTATTATGATGTAATTTTCCGAATTTTCCGACCTTCCTTCAGAGTTTTCCGAAAATTTTCCGGTTTTTCTCTCCACTGTATTGCTCTACGGGAAGAGACGAATACAACAAAACAATTTTCGAACATGTGGGAATTCAATTTTCCGAATTTTTCGACCTTCCTTCAGAGTTTTCCGAAAAATTTCCGGTTGTTCTCTCAACTAATTTGATCTACGGGAAGAGACGAATACAACAAAATACTGAAGGCTAAAATCGGACCATCCCTTCTTCGGGTTTTCCGCTTACCAACAGATTTTGCCTTACATCTACTTTTATTTATAATTTGCGACAGTGCTACTGAAGGACAGGGCAACTCAAAAGTAATGAAATTCATCAAACATAAAGGTACTATCAATACGGCATAAATATTCAATAGTTATACCACCAAACAAGCACTACCCCTACAGCTTTTTGTCTCTCTCTCTCAATTGGTGTTTGTTTTCGTGATAATTGATTGTTTGTGTTTTGTGTAGTTTACATGGTCTCGGGATCAAGATTTTTTTCTTGTAAGCTAAGGTGTTTTACATACCGTATCCAAAAATCAGAGGTATTTTTTTCGTTTTCGGGTTATGATTTTTCAAAGTTAACCGATGGTCCGATTTTTTTGTTTTTCAATTGTTCTGGCCAAAATATTTGTGTTTTATTTCAATTCTGAATCCCATCTTACTTATTGGGAAACTTTTCGTATTGGAAACTTTCAAAAATATTGTCAACATCAATAACATCCAAATGCGGAATTAATTAATTCACAATCGAGTAATCTTTAAAAATATCTTATTCTATTTTTGTTCAAAGCCTTCCGGGTACATCACATTTCGAAGACCCAGTTTCACAACCATTGACCCACAGCATCGATTAAACCATTACGTTAGTTCTTCGATAAAGCCATGCCGATATCTCATTATAATTCCAAATTAAACGTTTACGTTCTGTCAAAACAATAGTAGGAACTCTCGGGCACATTTAGAGCTGTCGTCATCCGGTCCCTAATTATCGCCCGAAATAATCTTTATCAGCGGAACAGCAGCAGCACCAATTTACAGCACCCGTTAACACCAGCTCGACACCATGACAATGACTCTTCCGGGCGAGAGGGGAAGGGGAAGTGAAATAATCACACCGCTCATTTGCGAAAAAGGACACAATCCATTTCGCACCGGAACAGCCCCGACAATAGGGCCCCGCAACATCGACAGTAAAAGAAGCTACAAAACTATTAAAAAGTTACCCTTTCAAACCAACGGCCGTCGCAGTGCTCTTTTTCGCCCATTTCCCCTCCCTCGGGTCCACCACGGTGACCACAGAAGTGGGGGCGGGGAGAAATGGATGCGCGCCGGTTTGTAGGGGACGATATTTTGCCAAAGATAGCATTGGCGCACAATAGACAAGACCCCAGTTTCCCCGTCTGGAGGCTTTTCGTTGGATATCTAACGATATTAAAATATTGTGATTTTTATTTCCCTGCTTTGAAAACTCCTGTCATTTGATCTACCCTCTCTTTCGCACACATGCGAGCAGCGTTGCCATTGTTCCAGTTTAAACTGGATTCTTCCAGTTTTTTTTGACGTAGAACTTCGTCTTTCATTAAGGGTGCCAAATCAGAAAACAGGTCACGTTTTTATGAAATAAAGTTGACTTTAATAACTATTTTTGACGCGAACGGATTCTGGCGATTTACATACTAAATGAATCGGAAATTCCGTAAGATTTGTTTAATATACTATACATTAGAATCCCCTGGTTTGTAAATGGTTAAAATTCATGAAAACTTTAAGCGTTTCATTTTCTCATACATTTGTTCTGTCCATTTGTGTGCTTTCCCGAACAGAGCTGTCAATAACGAGCAACTTATCGACGACCAACGGAGGGGAAATCGTAGGATTTAAAGTCTGCGTGAACAAAGGAAAAGTAGAAGAATGAAGGGGAATACTTGCCTAGAGTATAAACAGTTGATCTCGCTGAGGCAAACTTTCATTCGGCATCGGACCGTTGAGCAATCCAGTTCACTTTGCTTTCGCTGCGCTTCGATCTAAGATTGGACCCCACCAGTGGTAATCCAACTTGGATATCGTCGTTTGGTTTTTCTGTTCGTTTTTTTCGCGTTATTCGTATCGTGTATTTTCCTTTCCGCGTCATAAATTGGACGCTTCGCGTAATGTGTGATGAGCAAGAAGAAGAGGAAGGCAAGCTCGAGCCCTACAAAAAACGAACGCATTGCCAGGGGCAATAAAATTTCGAGGCAAGCGTCATCTAATGATGCACGCGATGTTGGTGCAGTGAAAAGCGCTCGCACTGAACCGAGCCTTCTTAAATGTGGCACCGCATCGAACAACTGTGAAGTAGGCGCGTCGGTCGAAAATGTAAACGTTGTTACCCAGGCAGCAACCAAAATCAAGCTCCCCCCGCTGGTAGTTAAGGCGGTCGCTCTTGACACACTCATCAGCGAATTCGCATCGATAGGTGTTACAGCAGAGTACAAGCTGTGTGGCATAATTCAGTCTTTTGACGTAGGATTACGTCTTTCGGGAACATATTGGGGTACAAATTGAAAATCAAAAATCGAGCACATCATCAAAACTGTCCAATTTCAAACGCTTATTGTTTAGTCATTTCATGATGGATTGATGAAATTTTTGCGTCAATCGATTTCGGCACTCCATAACATTTTTTTATATTGAAGAAAATAATTTATTTCATGAAACTAACTATCGAATAATTGAAAAATCTCAACCCCTATCCTAACGGTGATACCCACTTCTGATTGGTCGGAATTGACGACACATGCGGCGGGTCCCTAACAGAGACATCAAAATCAAGCTTCCTGGGGGAAATCGGCTTTGCAAATACATAAAAGTAGGGAGAGATTTTGTTCCCACCGAAAAGTGTTCCCTAACAGAGACATCAAAACCAAGCTTTCGGGGAGAAATCGGCATTGCAAATATATGCAAGTCGGGGGCATTTTTATATTTATCTTTATAAATAAAATTTAAATTCGGCACTTTTATTGTTGGTTGCTTCGTGAAATTTCATATCAATGACCGATCGTGTATTGTGGAAAATTTAGCACAAGTGTAAGTGTAAAATTGTATATGGTAGCAGTTGTGTTAAAAGTGACTTGATATATGAAATGATTTATTTCAATTTTCATAAATGAAAACCAACGTGTTGTTCCGCTCGAGAACGGGTCGTTTGGTTGAAGCTGTCTATTTCGTTGTGTTCATTTTCACCCAAGGAAAGTTTATACGGCCCCCAAAAGTGGAAAAGTGAAGAAATATTAGAAAAAGTGATATGTCATATGCTCTACATTTACATTCGGGAATTTACATCGGGTTGAATAAACACTCAGAAAGTAAAAATAATAAAAGAAAATCAGCTTTTCCATTTCAAATATGTTCTCTCTATATTAAAGTAACATGTTTTTACCGATGAGAAAAATTGATAAATGTGTTCGGTATTGAAAATTGTCTTATATTACATTCGTGAGTTTTTTTCTCTTTATTTCATCCATACGTAATACAGGAGGCATCTCGTCTAGGATCACAGAGGGCGGTTTTCATCATATCTCGTTCCATTTCGGTATGTTGTGTCTGATACGTACCACCCAACGACTGTTTACCATCCTTCTGTCATCATCACTCGGTAAACACTGGTGGAGTGAACAAACCATACCCAACAACAAAATAAAACGGCCCTTTTCAGAGCCACCAAATCATTATCAAAGAGTTCAAGTCTTTTGAGAATAGCGCAAAATGATGAGAAGTGTTTATATTCCTAGTAGTTTCAAGCCACCAATGTATGGCTCTGTATGCATGCTATGGCGAACGCTTGTTTAGCGCTTGGTTTACGTTGTACGAACGATGCCTAGAGATGCGATTCATTTGAGGCAATACTAAATAACATGTATCAGGATATTTGATACTTGCAAGTGTTGTCATTGTTGTTGTTTCCATGTGGTGCCAAAGATATATTGATGTAGTTATGAGATGTGGAATAATGGTGCAGGTGCAACATGTATATAATCGACTGTAGCCGAGTCTATGTCAATTGCGAAAAAGTCCACCGGAATAACGTTGGAGGTAAATTTTCAATGCATTGACATGAAATAAATTGCGACATACGATCAGCTAGTGTATTGTTTTGCGAGGGCAAGAATGAATCATCAATAAATTATCGTCAACTGATTCTACAATGAAAAAACTATTTCAGAGATTATTCTACTAAGCAGTTGTTTCTAAAATTTCACAGCATTATAAATAATATCCGAAGGTATAAATAAGCGACTTCTATAAAATAACAGTGTAGTTCTACGTCAACAATGCGGTCGTATCTTGGACACAACCTACTATAATTTTTTCTCGATCCAGTCAAACAGTTAAGTCCTGAAATCTTCCAGTTTTTCGAATTATTATCCAGTTTTATCCAGTTTTTTCATATGTGTGCTTCATTTTTATCCTTGAATTCACAATGTATAAATATTATCCCTCTCAGAGTTGCCACAATAAAATCTGTTTTTAATCTAAAAAAATATCGGGTATGTTTTCATTCAAATTTATTTTTTTTCGAACTTTCTTCGTCTTTTTTCTACCTCGTCCAGTTCAGTAGCTCCTGTTTATACAACTTCAACACCGATGTAGATATATTTGGCTTCTTTAGACAGGTTGTCGACTCAAACCCCGAAAGAAAATCCCTGATTTTCCGTCAATTTTTCAGAATAAACCAGTTGTAGACTAGTAACTGGTCGGGGGAATTTTTCGTCGAAGAAATTTCCTCCGACTTGCACTGTGATCACGCGTATTCTAGAGCTTGCCACTCAGAATGCATTCAAGGCGTGTTACTTGGCATAGAAATCTCAACTAAGTACTAATAAAAATGACGCAAGTAATACTACGTTGAGACGGCGAAGTTCCTCTAGGAACGTTAGTGCCATTGAAGAAGAAGAAGAAGAAGAAGACTAGTAACTAAATTTCTACTAGTTATGTAGTTATAGTTATAGTATCTTAGAATGAATGAATTGTTTGTGATTTTAGATTGCATTTCACGAAACTATTACGATTTTAACGAAACTATTTTTATGCAATCTAAGGGCTTCCTTCTATGCGTTTTCCAAAATATCCTTCGTTTCACCTCGAGAAATTTCACTTCTGCTTCCAGTAGCCGTTTCATTATTTTGTATCATTTGATGCAAAAGCTCTTTTTTTCCGGCTTTCCTTGCCTTCTAAAAGAAGGGAATGAAAATTTATCGATAATCTGTTTTTCTCTTATGTAATTTGAACTAATTAGTTCGTCATTTTTATTTATGTTATCCCTCCAACGTGAAACACATGTCGCATTGCACAATAGTATAGTATCTACTGATACGTCCAAATTTTGATAGGAGTCAATGACGGAAAGGTCAAGAGAGGATACGATTTTCGTCGTAGGATACATCAACGCTTCACAAGTTTTGAAAATAGTGCGTTTAACAACCGCATCCCGGATGAAATTGCAAGATATATTTCTTTGGTACCATTAAACTTTCTAATTAATTCAATAATTAAAATTATAATCGACGGAATTGCATTTTTTCCCTGATTGGGGACGAAATTCTCTGATATTTCCTGATTTCAAGAATATTCCAGGTAGTCGCTGTTAGATGCTGTTCAAAATTTCCTTAGATTTGTTATTGTGGGCATATATTGTTCAAGAGAGAAAGTCAAATTGTTGTGGTTTCCGAATTAATCTGAGTAAATTCGGGCGTTTCAGTTTGTTTGTTCGACTTAATAATCAACAGCGAAACGTTTAACAAAACACATGTTTGGTCTTCGAGTCGTTCAAATGATTCAAAATCACTATTTGGTTTTGGCCGTAGTTGAACCTGGAGGTTACGTTTAACGACGGATTCCAGCAAAAGCCATCTTGTTGCGAACGAATTCAATATTTTCAACATGGGATAGATCTGAAACGGTCTTGTCTGTGTTAGGGAAACAACTCGAATCTATGGGAAGTTAGAAGCTCTATTTTCAACGCTATTCGCTATTTGCCATCAATTATACGAAATTTGATAATTAAATTTACGATTAAATTTTATTTTAAAAAATATCAAAACTATCCCTCATGAAATGATGTGTTATTTTCACTTCCTATATGTTCCCGAAAACGTAATCCAACATCAAAACGTGTCGATAGTACTTTCAAATATTTCAAATCCCTAAAACAAGACTTTTGAAATGAAAATGTATTTGCTTTAAATATAAAAAGATAAAAAGTGTTATTTATTGTAACGCTAACCGATGACGCAGATTTTTTCTATGAATATCAGATGTACTGAGTTGAGTTTATATAAATATCAGATATTATAGGTCCTCCAAATCATTCTAAAGTTCAGAAGATCATAGAGTCAATGTGCTCCATATGAATATAAAAAATAAGGATACCTCATTTCTGATATTGATACCCAAATTCAAGCAAAAACCTATTACTCAGGCATTGGAATGGATAAAAAATCTTTTTAGATAAATCGAAGCCGACGTTCTTAAAATAAACCGGTTTTACAAGATCCAGTTTTCTTCCAGTTTTTTTAAGAACAATCTTCCAGTTTTTTGAAAAATATTATTGGCAACCCTGCTTGCGAGTGGTGGTGGCCCGGAGGCATCCGAGAAAGGGTGACGGAGGATCAAAAATTAAGGTTAAGCGGTGTTGGAACAATTTTATGTTTCCGACCGGATACTCTTCGTCCCTGTCTTCGAGATTCGAGGAGCGAATTTGATTTACCACTTGCGTAAAATTTCCATACGCAGCTCTTCGGAGTGGACCCTGCCCCGGAAGGATACCCAAGGAACAACAAGAGAATTACCTCCTAAAATGTGGTCGAAAGAATTTCCCGATAGCCCATTATTCATTTTCTATTCTCGACAGCAGCCGAGGAGCGACCCATTAAGTTGACTGGCCTTGCGGCAGAGCACTGGTCGCTTTAAATTATTTACGATCCTAATCGACGATATTTGCGTCGTTATGGCCAGCTGGTGGAAACATGTCGATAAAAGCGCAAAACCATCACTCTCGAAAGCCAAGGATTCAACGCAGTCGATTGACAGCTAGCAGCGACTTCCACCTACAACCCCCCCCCCCAAGCCCCCCCCCCCCCTTCCATGGCCGGAACGGACTTTGGAGTTGCTAAACCTCGGGTGGCCATTGTGAAAGGTCGTAATTTTATGGCCCCATAGCTGACTGTGGAAACAATAGTACCGCCTCTTGCCTCTTGGGTAGGGGGGATGCTGAGGAGGCGGGGGTGAAGCTCGCTACGGGTATTTTATTGAGGGCGGATATAGCTCAAGCTGTGTTTGCTAATAAATTTATCTTACCTCGCCAGCCAGTAAGGCTCTCGGCATTCGGATAGTTGGATGCAGTGGAGAGCTTGTAAAATCTAAGACGGATGAGGGAATCCGCAGTAAATTTTACGATCGTTGATTATCGTCCCATTCGGTGACCTAGAGAGAGAGAGATAGATAGATCAAGAGAAAGAGGGTAGCGTTGGAAAGCTGGAAAGCCGGTTGTAATGTTTAGTGTGCAGTTGTTGGATGTCTGGTTTATGGGAAGGCAATAATGTTAAACCGCTAATTCCGCTGCCTACTGGAATTCTGTTTAACCTGCTTGGTTGGACGCGTATAACGTGTGTGTATCTATGGTTAACTATTTATTCAAACCTGTATTCACCGAAAGCTCTTGAATAATTTGTTTGTTAACAGAGACTTTGAATCTTAAAATTCATTTGATTCCAATGGATAATTTTTATGAGATTAGTATGACCGTTTCGACGACAGGTGAGAGCAATTAATCTGATGGCATCAAAAAAATCCACCACCATTTGCGTGAGGAGTTCAACGAAACATTGCTGAGAAGTATGGGGCACGCCTAGGTGCAGTCCCACTATCGACAATTTGCATACAATCAAACGGACAATAAAAATTTACGTACACTCTGTCCAACTTCTATAAGACCAAGTGATGATCTTGCTGTTTTGTGTCATTGTGAACAAATAATGCTTCAAATTATATTCTAGTGTGTAGGTATTGGTGACTACCATACACTGCATGATTTTCATATGTGTGTGTGCAAGCGCTGAGCGTAAACGAATGTTTTCGTATTTTCAACTGTCAAGTTTCTATAAGACCAGTAACATTTTCCGTTGTTTTAGTTGTTTTGATCAATTAAATCTGGCAAATGCCAAATGGAAAAGTCCTCACGGAGAGAGAAGAAAGACAAATCGATGCATTTCACCAAGAAAATGTTGGTATTAGACGTATTTCTCGTCGGATTGGACGATCCCATCAAGTAGTGCTCAATTATTTGGCGAATCCTCAAAAATACGGTAAGAAGGAGAGAGCTCCACGTAAATCGAAGCACTCTGATCGGGATAAGCGGGAAATAGCTAGAACAGGTTCGAATACCTCAAAAACGCATGTGCAAATAAAACAATATTTCAACTACTCAACTGCTCGGGTGACAATTCGTCAAATTTTGGTAAAAAATCCTCACATTAAGAGGGCTTAAAAGGTTAAAACTCCTCATCTTACACCATCTCACAACGGAAGACGTCTGACTTTTGCCAAAGCTTACATGAACCGACAGTGGGACATGGTATATTGTGACAAAGAATTTTTCAAAAAGAATACATTTTGCTATATACCATAACGAAAAGTTCTTCAATGTATAGGTTATTTTCACTGACGAAAAAAAGTTCTATTTGGATGGTCCTCATGGTTTCAACGGGTACTGGCGTGATTTACGGAAGAAGTGAATTTTGGTGAAGACTCGTGCATGGTTTGGGCGGGATTCTGCGTAACCGGAAAGCTCAAGATAGCTTTCATATCATTCAAGGATTACATACATGTTCTGCAATCCTCTCTCCTACCGTTTTTGCGTAAATATCGTCACAAAAAAATCACATTCCAGCAAAACAATGCTACTATTCATACCAGCAAGTAAACTAAGCAATGGATTAAAAACCAAAAACTCAATTTTTTGAACTGGCCGACTCGCTCTCCAGACTTGAATCCAGTTGTAAATATTAGGGGAGATCCTTGTACGCAGAATCTACACTGAGGGAAAACGATACACCACGATTGAAGAGCTCGTGGTCGCAATTTCGGAAAAATGAAAAAATATCGAGAAATCCGTTCAGCAGAATTTGCTTAATTGTATACCAACACGAAGTTTCAAGGTTATCAGTCGAATTGGCGAGGTTATTGAGATGTAAATCAGCCGATAGTTTCGAATTTTTCATTGATAATACTTATGAATTTTGAAGTGGTCTTATAGAAACTGAACAGCTGAAATTATCATATTCAAGCACAATAAATAAACAAACAACACTTTTGAACGAAATTGACGTTAAATATACTTTATTCTAAGCATTCAACAATGTATGAATGTATCTTGTTGAAATTCTGAAGGTGTTGCAACGAAATAGAATCAGGGTGGTCTTATAGAAGTTGGACAGAATGTAGACCAGACCAGGCGTACTGTCTAGGGGCCCATACTACACATCGCACATAATAAGTATTGAACGCATACAGCGGAGTTCATACGTAGTGCATCAACTTCCATGGAATGATCCTATCGATCTTCCTGCATACTCCGGCCGTTGCCAATTTATCGACTTGGAGACTCTATCCAGCAGGCGGGTTAATATACAGCGCTTTTTCGCCTTCCACTTGCTACGAGGCAACATTAACTGTTCTGAACTTCTGGAACAAATCTCGTTTCACGTCTATGTTGGCACTTCCCCGTCAAAGGACCAACTATGGCTACAACAATCCGTTCGACTCGCGTCTTCGGGCGATTAATAAAATCAGTAATCTGGATGTGTTCAAAAGTACATTTAAAATGAACATTAGGAATACTGTATAGTTTTGACGTAGAACTACGTCTTTCATTACGGGTGCCTAGTCAGAAAACAGGTCACGTTTTTATGAAATAAAGTTAACTTTAATAACTATTTTTGCCGCGAACGAATTTTGGCGATTTACATACCAAACGAATCGGAAATTCCCTAAGATTTGTTTGATATGCTGATATACATTAGAATCCCCTGGTTTGTTAAAGGTTAAAATTCATGAAAACTTTAAGCGTTTCCTTTTTCCCATACATTTGTTCTGTCCATTTCTGTGCATTCCCGAACAGAGCTGTCAATAACGGGCAACTTATCGACGAGCAACGAAGGGGAAATCGTAAGATTTAATGCCTCTGTGAACAAAGGAAAAGAAGAAGAACGAAGGGGAATATTTGCCTAGTGTAAAAACAGTGGATCTCGCTGAGGCGAATGAACTGAAAGTTTAAAGCCTCTCAAAAACGAAGAAAGAAAGAAGGCAAACTTTCATTCTTCGTGAGGACACCGACTGAACAACATCGTTGCTGGGCGAGCTGGACGGTGAGGGATCTAATGCCTTTCTCAAGGCAATGAGGGTGGAGGTGTAATACGAGGAAAAAGTAAAGTTTTCCAAGGGCCTTTCCGAAGGTTAGACACGAATGAACTGAAGTCGTCTCACATGTCTTAGTTTCGGATTGAGCTGTGGACGCGACCAAATTACTGACTCGCTGATGTCTCTAGCATTTCAATAATTGCATCAAGCTGACGCCATCGCATTAAGGTTCTGAGCTACACAAATATGTGGGGAATCATCAAGCTAGGCTATCGTTAGGTTACCAAGAAAATAAATATTCTGGAATTTTGTCTGTGATTTGGTTTTTCTTGCCAGTAGCAAAACTTTCTCCACTGAGGATGACAGCTGCGTTTATCTCGAGCATGTATTGTTTTGTGAGGACAAGAATGAATCATCAAACAATAATCGTCAAATGATTCCACAAGAAAAAAATATTTCAGGGCGACCAAACTGGTAGAATGGTTATTTCTACCCCCTTCCTGTTGACCGATTGATCTGAAATTTGGGTTACGCCTTTATCTCTTTATCTCTACAATATGTCGGCTGCTAAAAAATGGCGGATTACATATTTTATCAAACCCCCATCAATATGGGTATCAAATGAAAGGGCTTGACTACTAGAACACAGTTATTTATGAAAATGCGAATTCAAAATGGCCGCCATGACAATATGGCGACATTTTTTTCAATTCATCTATATGGGTATCGAACGAAAAGGGTTTGACTAGTAGAACATACTTATTTGTGAAAATGCAAATACAAAATGGCGATATATGTTTTTATTTCAAAATTCCATCAATATGAATATCAAATGAAAAGACCTGACTAGTGACATTAGATCGTGAAAAATCCAAGTTCAAAATGGCCAATTACGTTTATTTATACAACTCTCGTAGAGAGCGATACCACTCCAAATCAGTCGGCTGCTGAGCCGACTAGGATTGGGCGATCTCGGATCGATTCATAGAAGATCGATCTTTTCCATTCCGATTTCCGATTTTTTGGATCGATCTTTTGTACTCGAGAAAATCGAGAAAATCGATTGTTTTTGCTTTCGACCTTTTCGATTTTTTTGCTGATTTGTTTTTCATTATACATCGACATTTCTTTTAAAAATAATGTAAACATTCGAACCGGTTGCGCATAAGGTCACTGAACCTTATGTTGACATCAATTACAGGCGAAAGGTTATTTTCTAGATCTGGCGCCAAAATCAAGAATCGGCTTAGACTAAATGACATTTGTTTGTTGTTGAATTTCTAATTTATTTATCAAATAAAACGATTACCTGACGGTACAAGATGAATGCGCTGTGGGCCACATGCTGAGAAACAAAACAAAATGTATTCCCTGTTTAAAGAAACGACAGCATTCATATAGAATAAGCAGATAAATCGAAAAAAAGCTCTTAATATTTCAAAAATCGATTCGACAAAGATCAATTCAGCAAATATCGATTCTTTGGTATCGATTTAATCGGTGGATCGATCCCTACGTCGTTTGGAATATGGATTCGATAAGATCGATCTTTTTATAAAGATCGCCCAATCCTAGAGCCGACCCTCTACGATTTTTTTGAAACTTGGTATAAATGATGGAAACTACCTAAAATTACAATTTTCATTATTATATGACCATTTCAAATTACGACTGATTTTTTGAAAGGGGCTTAATTAAAATGATTGATCTTTCTTTCAAAAAATTGTAACTCAAGAAATATGATGTTTGACAAAGTTATTGGAAAATAAATAAACCGTAACTATACGTAATATGTACGTCCAGGTCTTCACTTGCGTATAGTTCCTCGATATCCGAATCGGGCTCGATGAGAAAATACTCGAAATTTTTCCTAAACTTCCCTCGCTTTCAGATTATCTATTATGCCGTCCAATGAACATTTTGAGGATAAAAAAACAAATGGCTTCTAAGAAAAAACTTTTTGGAATAAACAGGGGCCTATCCGAGTTGCGCAATTATTATTCTCAGAAATAAAAATTTGCAACTTGCCTCTTCTTTGAGTTTTTTATCCACCAAGCGCAAAGAACAATTAAAACGAATCACGTGGGAAGTCGGAGTTGCCAAATTAATCTACAGTCAATTTTCCCTAACTCGATGTTCTGTAGCTCGATATTTTCCCTAACTCGATGGATTTCATGGCACCTTCGATTGATTTTACAAGCATTTTTCTCTCCATAACTCGATACCTCCCTAACTCGATGGTCCCTTAGATATCGAGTTAGGGAGAGTTGACTGTAGTTTATGACGATTATTTTCCCATAAAAGAGACATATGTTCTTGGTATGATATATTCACAGAATCTTCGCAATCGATTGAACAAAATATTCCATATTCTCCAATAAAATTGTAGTTATTCTTTCTCATCGAATATAGTATATAGAGCAAGTACGTTCGGTTGAATTATATTTTTTATTATCATTCGCAACACTGTACAATTGGCTGAAAAATCATTTGTATAAGTTTTCTAATCAGCAGTCGGTTGATTTCATTCGGATTCAACAGAAAAGTAGTCCTGAATCGAACACGAATTCATTAATATCGTTGCCCTCTTATTTCTCTAGCGCACCGACAGGGCCCCGCAAGAAACTCGACCGAATCGCTCTGGGCGACGAAAGTGTTAAACATGAACAGTGAATATAGTAACAAAAGTAAACAATTTGACGATTAAAACGGGTATGTTATTCCGATTTTACTAGCCATCCGTTTTCCCCCAGAACGCAACGAGCAATCTTTTTGCCTACAATACGGGCGTTAGCTCACAATGTGAGTCGATGAGTATTATGAATTATTCTCCTTTTGCCGATAAATACTTGACAGTAGAAATCCGAGCTCTTCGGTGAGTGTCCTGTTGCTGAAATGTCAGAATAGTACGACACTCAAAAGTCTAGCTGATGGTTTGGTGTTTGGCGATATTCACAACATTCGCCTCTTTGTGTTCGTTCTTTACGACCAGGGATGCCAGATGTGAATATATAGTTTCATTTTAAATATAATTTGAAGAATATTATATTTTCAGGTATGTATTTTCTTTTCATCTTTTCAGATGGCCTTAATGTTTTTAGTGGCACTTCGCCGACTCTACGTAGTATTACATGTGTCATTTGTATCAGTACTTAGTTTGTGGAATGACACGCCTTAACTATCCCCTCTATTGCGGATCCCGATCGGGTTTTAAATTAGCAAAATCATGCATTTTGAAACCCGTTCGACTTCGATTTTTTTTTACCAAATTTGTTTCTTATCATTGCAACGGTGCTAAATTTGTAGACATGTTCGCAATTTTACTGATGTTTGATGTCCTGCCTATCCTGTTGCAGACTTATATTTTTAGTTACTAGCTGCAGGGATATGGTATTTCTACTCTTTATGACTTGATTCCCTACACTAATAACCCCTTTTTTCATACATTGCTTTGCTATTCTCGCGGTTACAAAAATATCTGCCATTTATACACATCAACATTTCAATTTTTTGTCGAAGACTTTCAAAAAATCTGACATCTCTGGAGGTGATGACATTTAGAGCCCCCGCACACTACAGACTTTTTTTTCAGCCGACAGTTTGGTCGGATCGGCGTACTGGTGCAAAAACCGACCCAATTGAATCGGTGTAATGTGCGCACATCCTCTCCGTACTGATTAAGAAGCCGACCGAACTATCGTCAGTCTGCAGCATGCGGGGGCTCTTACTTTGACAAAGGCCAACACGAACACAACAAGTCACCAAGTATTTTTGTATACATTATACATCAAATATTTTTGTGTACAATGGCTCTCTGGGTTGACCGCTACCGACCGCGCCAGCTGTTCAAACTGGACTACCACAAAACGCAAGTTACGCATCTGATTAAGCTTCGCTCCCATAGAGACTTCCCGCATGTTCTACGGTCCTTCCAGGCCAGTAAGAAAACTCGCATCATGTGTCTGCTGCGGAAACTTTACCAACCGGGCGCGGAACGGCTACGCAATGAGATAATCAATTTCACAACGCCCTCGAACCGGAAGGTGGAAATCAGGACCATCAGCAGTAATTACCACATCGAGTTGAATTTATCGGTTGCCGTGATATATAACTGGGTGGTCGTGTCGAATTTGATCAAGCAAATTGATCCCAGTGGGTAGAGGGAATATGAGACTCGTCTTGTCCGAAGTGGATTAGCTGACCAAAGATACCCAGAATGCGCTGAGAAGAACCATTGATAAGTATTTGTCTACGTGCAGATTGATTTTGTGCGCCAATTCTACTTCGCGGGTTATTCCCGCGGATAGGAGTTGCTTGGGAATAAGAGTGCCGGCTCTAACTTAGGAGGATATTCTTAAAATTTTGAATGTAAGATTGTAAGATTGCTGGAAGTGGTGAGGAAACAGCTATACGAACTGCTATCCCAAGGCGTTCTATCGAATGTTATAATCTGTGGATTGGTACCGAATCTGGTTAAAATTGCGATATGAGTCTGAAGACGCAAACGTTGAATTTTGTCGGGTATTATGAACACCGGATGCAGCAAGGAAGCAAATATATATTCCATCTGGAATTGTTCGTGGCGCAGTTAATGGCACGGTATAAGAAGTTTCTCAATAAAGCCTCAATGCTAGAGGATAATTTTTGAGCGATTCTTTGAGATCGAAATTTTATTTTTTCATAAAACGAAAGAAATCATTCTCACGTTGATTAACTAAACTTCAATAGTTCTGGTAATGATTAACTCAAAATAAAAAAAACACGCCTTGTCGGTTTTCAATCGGATCGTTTTCATGATCCGCAAATAATTATGAAATGGTAAATTTATCAATATACTTAAATACCATTTCATTCAAAAACCATTATGCTGCACCATGTTCATTTGAAAATTATATTTAATGTATCTTTTAAAATCATGACACCATAATATTTTTTATTATATATGTCTGTTCATTTTAACTCCAAGAAATAAATATTCGCTCGATTAATCGAATACTGAAGGACAATTGTTCGAATGAATCGAATATTGACCCACGATTAATCGATAATCGAATAAACGAAAAATTTAGACATCTCTAACAACAACAACAACTTCTACTTCAACAAACGAATCTAAACAACCGTCGCGATTGTCAAAAATGATTGGAACTGTCTGATCACTCACATTTCTACTACCATCATACGCCACAACCACCGCTCTCGTAACGTAAAGTTGTAAACAGAGCGATCGGCAGTGAGAGGTTTTGGAACCAACCGTCATTTGGTTAGGTGTCAGAAACAAGAGAGTGAGTATCACTACTGAATATTTGGATCTCACGTACCGTGAGAGGAATTGAGTGACTATGGTCAGCTTTTTTGTGACATTGACGGTGATGGATTGCAGCTCTGCCTTCCGGTCGATGGTTAGGTTCTCGAAGTATCGTTTTAGTACTCTGCTGACCGTGGATTGGACGATTCCCAGCATCTTACCGATGTCCCGATGTGACAACTCCGGATTCTCGAAATGAGTGCGCAGGATTAATTCACGACGCTCTTTTTCGTTCGACGACATTTTTCCAAATTTACGAAAAATTGACAGTGAAGCTTGGCCAACGTGATCTATACACTCTTATCTGATTATAAGCGAAAGCTGAAGATATAATTCCTAAAAATTAAATTTCTACAGCATTTTTTCCGTGATGCAATTTGATGTGACACACCCTTTATGAGGCAGAAATTTTGGAAAATGAATGTGTCCAGCATTTTTGAAAAAATTGGGAAAGGGAAAGACGGACACTTGGCAGGAAAGATGGACACTAACTGAAAATTCAAGTTTATGTACTCGATAAGGCCTTAGAAATTAACGAACAAAAAAGCTAGACTAAAATCAACAAGAAGCACTTGCAAACGTAGTTAATGGGTATCTGTTTAAAAAAGATGGAGGAGATAATCAAATTGTTTTAAAAACAAAATATTTGTCTTTAATCGGTGGAGTGTTCGTCTTACCCGACGTGATTAGTATTTTATTTTCATCAATCTTTCTGGAATAAAAATGAGAAAACTTCACCGCTGATTCGACAAACTGGAAGAGAAGTGATGATAAAACACTCACGTAACGAAAAATACACCAAAAAATTACTCGATAACAAGGAGTGCCTTATTTTCTGCAGACGAAAATTTACATAGAGCTGCTCTTTGTAGATTATTTTTTTGTTTTCGTTTACAATTTTAACAGAAAGCCAACTATGTGTACACAGTAAGTGTCAAAAGTATTAATACACTGTGTTGCAAATTTGTACACCATTAAAATTTAAAAGAAAATGTAATTTATCAATTATACAGGGGTGTACGTTCTTCCCACCATGTCCGTCTTCCCATTTTCCTCTAATTATCCATGTTAAAATGTAGATACTGATTCTACCTCATCTTACCCGTTTGATGAATAGAAGTCAATATAAAACAACTGCTTTTACAGGACCTCCATTCGATATATCAAAAGAGTAAAAGTTACAGATTTCTGAACAATGGAAAAACTCAATTCAAATGCAATTACTACAAGCAATCACAGTCCTACGTCAATATCCCGTAAGTGCCCCTAGGTCCAGGCCCATCTACTTTTTTCATCAGTTATTTAACACTTTTGGTATTATTCCAACTTGTTATGATCAAAGCAAGTTACTTAAGATCCTTTGTGACTATATTACGGTCAAATTTCGATAGAGCGTGTATGTTTTTTACGTAGGACTGCGTTTAACCGGGATATATGGGGGTAAAATGAAAACCTAAACACGAAACATGCAGGATAAAATGAGAGATTTCGAATCCTTATAACTCGAACATTTCTAAATAAATCGGAAAGAAGTTTGCATCAATTAATAGAAAATATTTCCACCCATTTACAACAATTAATAGTGTTATTTTTTATGGGATAACCAATTGAATAATTGTAAAATGTCAAGCGTTATCTAAACGCCCTAACTGCCACGTTTTGATTGACCCGATTCACGGTTTCCCCAACACAGACGTCAAAACCAAGCAGCTTGACAAAAATCTCTACTTGCAGAGCAAATATGTTGAATTCAATTGAATTCGAAAATTGTTTCATTCAATCTATAATTTATGCAATACATACAAAGCCAACGGTAGTCCAACGTCAATATACCACCCATTTTTTATAATAAAGAGTTGATTTTTCGAGTGAAAAAGTTATTTTTTCGAGTATATTATTTAATAAATAATAAATTTATGTTTTCATTGAAACATCATTGATATAATTAAAAATATGTCAGAAACAGTATCTGCTTAAGAAAATTCGTTCTAGTCACGCCCTTCACAGCACGTATCACCTCAAACTCGGCATCAGGGTTGACCACCCCTCACAATCTCCCGACTCATTTTGTCATCAAATTGGAATCTTCCGGTAATCCTCACGATTGTTTTCAAGCACGCCTTATAGGTTAACGCACCCATTCAGCCAGCAGCTTCCTCCCCCACTGAGAAACAAAACCACCCTTCGGCAGAAGTATCAAGAACAACCAGGGTTAGCATGGAGGTTTTTCTTTTCTTTTTTTTTGGACGACGAAATATAATTTCCTGGAAATCGAACGTGCGGTGGGTACCGATTACAAAATCCCATCGTCATCGGCGACACTCTGTGGATGTCTTGAGAGAGAGAGAGAGAGAGAGAGAGAGAGAGAGAGACAGAGGCCAGATTTTCATCTTCATCATCACATCGTCAGCCGAGGCGCCGCAGAGATTAGATCAGGCTGGCTGATGATTGGAAACTGGCAAACGCCTAAATAAATTACAAACTCCGGTTCGGCTCAAAGACCCCCCCCCCCCCCCTGAGGGAGTAGCAAGAGAAGTACTGACACAGCATGGATGGACAGCATTGTCCACCAGGCTGGAGGCTGGAGAGTGGTCAAGTGGCTGATGGAAGGTTTGAGCTTTTGCTGTAAAGTATATCGGCTGTTACTTTCTACACGGGGGATTGATTGGATTTATCCTAATTGTATTAAAACTCCGATGAGTTACTGTGGTTGGAGTGTTCATTATAAAATCTGGGCTGATCTGGAGTAATAGGGGAAGAAGTGAGCGTTAAACGGATTATGGAAATTATTGTGTATGGAAATCATTGATGATCTCGTGATGGGGTAACATGGAGGGATTTTATCAAATTAATGTGGGTGTCAAATATTTAGTAACACCGGTAATTCATCCTGCCAATCATGATATATCAAGAATATGTGGGAAATAGGACTCTCTAAGGATCCGCCTACAAGTGTTAGATGGCGATGTAAACAGTTTTAGTAGTCATTACACTAAAACTGGTACTTTTTTTTTGTTTTTATTTTTCTCGATGGCATTCGGTTAACACACACAATTATAATTGATATAGGGTTGGGAAAAAAGAAATCTCGTATTTCTGATCAAAATTTGACGCTTTATTTAACATACTTAAAATTATCAAATTTAAGTCAAATATACCGTTTTGTTCGCAAACTTGTTGCCATTTAGAAGGCAACTTCATTACCCCCCCCCCCTTTTTCTTATTTCCAAAAACTCTGACAGCCAGTTTTCGCAAGCCTCTTTTGAAGCCAACTTAGTTTTACCAAGAGCATTTTGCATGGACCGGAAGAGATGATAATTACTTGGAGCCAGGTCCGGACTATATGGTGGGTGCAATAGGACATCCCATCCTAGATCCCGTAGCTTCTGGCGGGTCATCAAAGATATGTGAAGCCGAGCGTTGTCTTGGTGGAAAACAACACCATTCCTATTGATCATTTCTGGCCGCTTCTGGTCAATCGCCTGCTTCAAACGGTCAAGCTGCTCAAAGTAGAGAACCAAGTTGAAGGTCTGGCCATAGTTGAGCAGCTCATAGTGGATGATACCCTTCCAATCCCATCAAACACACAGTAAAACCTTCTTGGCCGGGCTTGGCGATGGTTTGGGCCGGCTCACCGTACTTCGACCACGACTTTTTTCGCTTTAGGTTGTCATACGTGATCCACTTTTCATCACCAGTCCCCATCTTCTTCAAAAATGGGTCGAGTTCGTTCCGTTTCAGCAGTGCATCGCAGACGTTGATTCGGTCTAAAAGATTTTTTTGCGTCAACTTGTGTGGCACCCATACATCCAGCTTTTTTTTTGGAATCCAATCTTCTGCAAATGGTTCCAAACGGTTTTATGGTCTATACCCAGTTCCTGGCCAATCGAACGAGTGCTCACATGCCGGTTTACTTGGACGATTTCAACGATTTTATCGGTTTCCACGACGATTGGCCTACCAGTACGGGGTGTATCTTCGACAGCCACTACACCAGAACGAAATCGATCAAACCAACGATGTGCTGTGCGAATCGTTACAGTATCGGGTCCATAAACTACACAAATTTTTTCGGCCGCCTTCGTTGTAGTTTTACCTCGCAGGTAGTAAAAACGTAAAACATGGCGAATTTCTTGCTTGATGGACTCCATCTTTGACACGCTATAACTTGAGACTGAAAAAGACAATCACAACACTGTCAAAACGACACTTGTAGCACCGATTGTCGTCTTTAAATAGCCGTATAGTATGACCCGATGCGATGAGTACAACACAAGATATGTTGCGATGAGATTCCGATGCGATGAGTACAACACATGATATGTTTAAGTGTTGCCATATATTGACAATATACGACATTTCTTTTTCCCAGACCCAATACAGGTCGGACTCGATTTTATACAGACCCGATTATATGTGATTCGATTATATACAATTTTGGACTCGATTATATACCGTTTGGAAAAAAAATATTTTTTTTAATATTTCAAATATGGCTTATTTTATGAAGAAATGTAATCTTTCAACGTTAAGGTGAAGTTTAAGTGGCTATTACATGTACAGTGGGGTAAAAATCGTGATTTTTGAACATCTTGCTTGAATTTTTACCAAGAATTGTTTATACCGATATTGCAGCCAAATTAAGAAAGATAGAAATTGGGCGTTAAAGAAAAAAATGTAGAACGGTTAAAGACCTTCAATTTGATTGATAGAAACAATCTAGTTTAATATATTTTTAGGATAAAATTAATAATAACACATTATAAATTATTAACTTTTAAGTTTTTCACTTCCAAAAGGTTATTAAAATCCCCTAATGTAGTTGTTCCACTACTATATCCTGTACTAAATTTTCTCATCTTTCAAATGAAAGCATCAGAATTCACTTCCGTAGCGTAATTTTTAATGTAGAGCCAGTTGGAGGCAACAGAGTCCGAAACAAAAAAAAAGTTCTATAACTCTGTCATTGTTGAAATTCGAACATATGCGTAGGAGAAATTTTTTCATCCAATATGATCGACTATCACTTCCTGAGATAATCTGGATAAATTTATTCTTTTCATGTGAGAAAGGTGTTTTTTGACTTTAAGGGGATGAATCAAAAATGAAATTCCTCTTCTATTTTCAAAAAACGAAAAATATATGCAAAAAAAACAAATTAAAAAAAAATTTTTGTTTGACTGAATTCGATTATATACAGTGAAAAGACATCAAAAACTGTATATAATCGAGTCCGCGCTGTATATAGATGGATTGAACAATATCGACATTGTTGCAGAAAGAACACAGAGACAACGAATATTAGAAATATCCAAACTTGATATTCCAGAACCTTTATCATCTAGTAACTATCTAGAAGGTCTGATTCTTACACCAATAAAACCTCAATCGATTAATACGTTTCTGTGTTATTTCATAGTTCTTTATACGTTCATGAATTATAATCATTTACTTACCTTCAATCAATAACAGGGAGAAGTCGAATTTCGTTATTTGTTTGGAGTATCAAAAATTACTCTGTTTTGAGGAGGCTGAATTGAGATGACTATTAAAACTAAATAAAGATGAAGAAAACATATTTTATAGAGTTTTTCCATTCAATAATACCCTCTTCTTCAAATAAATACCAATAAAACCTTAAAACATACACGATTGCAATATTATAGAGAAGTTCAACTTACGGTCTGTAACACCGTGCGCGAGTATACGAGTTATAATTTTGTAGGCGAGTACAAGAGGGTTAAAAAACTAATGAAATGTTGTTTCGTTTTACTCACTTCACTCACTTTCATCATCACGTAGTAAGCTAACTCTATGAAGTTTTGTATTGCTAAAGGCACCGAATATTGCTATTTGCAGCTTTCTTTACAGTTTTTCGAAATCAAGCAAAATCAAATTTGTGTTTCCCAGAATTTTAAAAGTCTATGAAAATAAATGTCTAATGTGTAATGTCATCATATTGATGAAAATGTTGAGCGTGCAAGATCCGCTCTACGAATGCCTTTCAGCCTTTTCGGGAGTGCATAGCAAGTGGATTCATGTCACCTCTTGCTAGAACAAGGTTGCTGAAACAAAATCTGTGGAAATTTATATTAATACCTGTATTTAATTTATAGGTCCAATTCCAATTTAATTTATAGGTCCAAGATTATGAAAAAAAACATTTTTTATTTTTTTTTTTGTGAACTATATATATGTACTAACTTAACAATGTATTTTAATGTGATGTTTTTATATAAAAATTATATTTTATAATTTGTCTTCGTGTGAAATCTTTCGAAGCAGTCTCCAAGAGTAAATCATATGAAGTATAATCAATACATACTTTTATTCTTATTATACGTTGAATATGAGACACTTTTGCCATTGATGCAATAAATATGTAATTAATGCCAATCACTTTTAACAAAGATTTTTTTTTACATTAGATTATTCAGATGACATAAGACACTTATGCAAACAATTATTCTGCTCTTTAAAAATAGCTACATCAACATCATTTAAACCATGATTTCAGCGTATCCGAAATGAGCAGAACTTTTCACTTTAGAAGAGCAAAAATTTTGTCGTTAGAGACATTTATGCGATTATTTAAATAACATGAGACATTTATGCAAAACAGTAGTTATGATACTTATGAACAGTCTTTTCCGTCGCTCCAAAGTGTTACAATGGCCAAATTTTGCTAAATTCTGTCCCAGAATCCTATGCATTCAACGCATTGTATGTTGTCTTGAGCGGGTGACTACTTTGTTTGATACTGAGTACCGTTATATATTACTCATTGGTTCGTGAACAGATTCACTGGACATCAAGCTTCGTTTAGGAAAAGCATTAACTGATACTTGGTTGAGTAAAATATAAGATTGGCATGATTTCTTGCTGTGGTGGCTGAGAGCAGACAAACGACCACAAAGAGTTAATAGATCGGAAAGATGTATGCATCAATTGGTACGAAATATTTCTACGCGTCTATCTCAACAAATGAAATGTTATTTTTCATGAGATGAACAATTGAGTAACTGTAAAATGTCAAGCGTTATCTAAACACCCTAACTGCCAAGTTTTGATTGGCACCGATTCGGAAATATACACAGACTACAGAATCGATGTACCTGTGGAAATCCGCTTTGCAAATATACATGCAAGACGGGGGTATTTTTGTGCCTGGAGGAATTCGCTTTGTCAAAACATGCAAGATGGGGGTATTTTTTCCCATTGAGCTGGGTTTCCCTAACACGTACTCCAAAATGCAATGTGCCTGGGGGAATCCGCTTTGCAAATACATGCAAGTCGAGGGTATTTTTTAATGTTGAGTACTTTTGTACTCGCTTGTCATTGTGCAGACCGGAATATGTTTCCCTAAAACGTACTTTTAAACTGAGAACTCGTCATTTCAAATACTAGAGGTGAATGAACTCTCGCAGTTCGAGAACTACGTAAACATGAGATGTGCAATAATTACAGAAGGAAATGTAAAATACAATGATCGTTTGACAATTCTTCCGTTCACATATTTTGGTAGTCCTAGGCATCATATCAAACGTAAAAGATCGTTCATCAAATTTATTTGTAACGAAGAACATAATCTATTACAAAAATTTCGATGCATTCTAAAATAATATTCGAGGTGGTAAACAAGTGGATTGCATAATATAATTGCGTAATTCTACGTCGAAAATATGCGGTCGTGTCCTAGATACAACCCCTTACAATTTTTTATCAAATTTCTCGATCAATGCGAATCAAACAATTCATCGAAGTTCCCCCCGGTTGATGTTTTACGTGCTGGTTCAGTTAGAAAGCGAATTTCGATAGCTGGGCTTCCTTTCCGGTTCAATTACCGAATGTTTACTGTGTTACATAATCAATAACAACTATTGCACACCTTTGAAAAACTGATCGATAGTGCTTTCCATTATTTTGATAACAAAAAATTGCTTGCTCTCTAAGCTAGACAAAATGGTCATGTCTTCGAAAGTGTTAACGGAAGGAACAAACAATGGTATTTATTTGATTTAACATTAAGGTGAAGGTGGAAGCTAGCCACAAACGGCTGCCACAATGGCGCTCTTTTCTTTCATCTCCCTCCCTAACCCCTCGCCCGAAAATCAATAATATTGCGAAACAGTGTGAAGAAAAATTATTGCAGTGTGATCGCACACTTTCCATCAATTAATATCAACCAAACTCTAATCGATTACTCACAAGATATTAAATTTTCATCTGCTGTCGCACTGTATAGTGAAAAACGCCGGAAGACTCGAGCTAGTGCTCTGAAAGTTAAATTTTCATTTTTCAATTTTCGGCAACGGTTTTGTTTGTATTGGTTAAAGCATCGTTATTTTCTCGACACTGATGCCAGACATCATAATCGAAACAGATATAAAAACCACTCAATAAAATGTTATTCCTGAGTCATAGCGTTTCATGTCATGAAAAACAATAGAATAAAATTGTGTTGATATCAATAATTTTTTTACGTTTATTGGGTCTATAATGTAAGTTTAAGCAACTTTAACATTGGTTGAGCAAATTGTATTGCAGAGCTCGGAACACTGCCACGGCTGCCTATGCTTTCAAAAACAGTAAACGAAAAAGTATTACATTCAATCAAAACGCCTCGGCCAACGAAGAGACAGGTTAAGGCTCTCCAACGTGAATAAGTGAAAACAATACGATCAACAAAGGAAAATATTAAGGAATTATCAACATCGAGTTACTATGCGTATTGGGAATTGATCTATTTACGTGTGCTCTCTCTTCTCTCACAAATATTAGGCTGTCAAAAAAGTCCTGCGGTATTTCCGCGAGGTGTCGTTGTAAGCGCGTAGTTCTAATTGTATTCATTGTATCGAGTCATACTATAGCTTGTTGGAAAGGTATTATAATAATAAAGGCGCTATAATATAGTCCTTGACAGTGTTTTGTTTGGTTAAGTCGTTTGTGAGTTATAGTGTTGCAAATATGGAGCAAAATAAAGAGAAAATCCGACATATTTTACAGTACTACTATGACAAAGGCAAAAATGCATCTCAAGCTGCCAATAAAATTTGTACAGTTTATGGACCCGATACAGTTTCCATTTCCACCGCACAACAATGGTTTCAACGTTTTCGTTCTGGTGTAGAGGTCGTCGAAGATGCGCCACGCTCCGGAAGGCCTGTCGTCGAAAATTGCGACAAAATCGCTGAATTAGCCGAGAAAGACCGGCATAATAGCAGCCGTAGCATCGGCCAAGAGCTGGGGATAAGTCATCAAACCGTTGATAACCATTTGAAGAAGCTTGGATTCACAAAGAAGCTCGATGTATGGGTGCCACACACGTTGACGCAAAAAAACATCTTTGACCGTATCGACGCATGTGAATCGCTGCTGAATCGCAACTAAATCGACCCGTTTCTGAAGCGGATGGTGACTGGCGATGAAAAGAGGGTCACTTACGACAACGTGAAGGGCAAACGGTTGTGGTCGAAGCTCGCTGAAGCGGCTCAGACGGTGGCCAAGCCCTCATTAACGGCCAGGAAGGTTCTGCTGTGTGTTTGGTGGGATTGTCAAGGAATAATCTATTATGAGCTGCTTCCAAACCAAACGCTCAATTCGGACCTGTACTGCCAACAACTGGACCGCTTGAAGGTAGCACTCATGAAGAAGAGGCCATCTTTGATAAACAGAGGCCGCATTGTCTTCCATCAGGACAACGCCAGGCCACACACTTCTTTGGTGACGCGCCAGAAGCTCCGAGAGCTCGGATGGGAGGTTCTTTTGCATCCGCCGTATAGTCCGGACCTTGCACCAAGTGACTACCGCCTGTTTTTGTCAATGGCGAACGAGCTAGGTAGTCAGAAGTTATCCACAAAAGAGGCCTGTGAAAATCGGCTATCCGAGTTTTTTGCCAATAAGGAAGCGAGCTTCTATAACAGGGGTATTATGAAGTTGGCATCTCGTTGGGAACAAGTCATCGAACAAAACGGCGCATATTTTAAAACAGATGATTGTAACTAATTTTATGAACAAATGAAAATTAAAAAAAAATACCGCAGGACTTTTTTGACAGCCTAACAATATTACCCAATTTTTACACGTGGTTTTACCTATACTACTACAATGCCTTCCTCCCACCTTCACCTTAACAGATTCATGTGGCGCCTAGAAGTATATCCTAAGGTGGACCAACTTGCTAAAACCAAGGCGCCTAGAAGTATATACTAAGGTGGGCCAACTTGCTAAAACCACTCTTCAGCCATCTTGGAAGTCTACTGTGATTTGTTTGTAAACAAAACACAATACGCTATTGCCGAAGCTCGCTCATGATCAGTCTGTCTCTTTCACGCTACAAGCAAATAATTCCCCTTCTACTTTCTTCCGTGCTGTTTTCATATACCGCTCCCCTAACCAACTTAGTGACGAAACGGCCTCACCTAGTACCATAGACCCGTCTTGGCTAAAACCACTCTTCAGCCATCTTGGAAGTCTACTGTGTTTTGTTTGTAAACAAAACACAACACGCTTGTGCCCAAGCTCGCTCGTGATCAGTCTGTCTCTTTCACGCTTCAAGCAAATAATTCCCCTTCTGCTTTCTTCCGTACTGTTTTCATATACCGCTCCCCTAACCAACTTTGTGACGAAACAGCCTACCCTTAGGATATAATTCTAGGCGCCTTGGTCTGAAACCCCATGTAGAAATACAAATGTAGGGGAGCCGCTGGTTAGTCGGACAGCGGGGGTATAATGGACAAGTTAACCGAAAATGGAACATGATTTCGTGTTTGGATGTAACTTTTGCGGCTTCGACATTAAGCATTTTGAGTGATTTAATTGCAAAATTGAATTCGCTGATGGTTATATTTCGGTTTGTGAGTTGACAGATAAGCGATGTTATATGCAAGGCGCGTAGAAGTATTCCTAAGGTGGGTCAACTTGCTAAAACAACTCTTCAGCCATCTTGGAAGTCTACTGTGTTTTGTTTGTAAACAAAACACAATACGCTTGTGCCCAAGCTCGCTCGTGATCAGTCTGTCTCTTTCACACTTCAAGGAAAAAATTCCCCTTCTGCTTTCTTCCGTACTGTTTTCATATACCGCTCCCCTAACCAACTTAGTGAAGAAACGGCCTCACCTAGTACCATAGACCCGTCTTGGTTATATGTACGGAAAAGTAAATTCATTCGTAAGTAGTAAATTTAAAGTATTGAAATAATTGCACTGGGCGGGGTTTTGTAATGGACACCGATAAAAATGCTCTACTTTTCGGCTTGTTTGAATTTCACTAAAAACATGGAAAAACACATTTTTTAAGACATTTGGCCAGTTATTTCGAAAACCAGTACATTGAACTGTAAGAAACTGCTTTTAAATTTTTGAAAACATAAGTTTCCAAATACAATTGAAGTTTCCCTCACATGTCCGTCTTACCCCCATCTACCCTATCTGTATTTATGACAACCTTGACATGTTGCCTCAATAGAATTCGGGACATCGAAGCTAAGTTTGACAGCCAGTTTATATGAAGCAAAGATAAACAAAACGCAAAGCAAAAAGTGGCGGATTTTAACAAGTAGATTCACAACGGTAATGAATTGAATTTGGTAATGGTATGCGTTGAATGGCAGAAGAATGTTCTACAGAGCTAATTAGTTTGAAATATATACGCTAGCAAAATTAAAAACATCTTTTTATTGCTGTAGAAAATTACGCTTTCTCTGCTGCGGGAAAAATGAACACAGCTTAAGGAACAAAATTATGAATGAAAATCAAATTGTACGTAGCAAATGTATATTCTAAAAAAAAAGTGTAACTAGTTTTGTAACAGTGATACAGTGTGTAGTAATGATTTTTTCGCGTTTTTTCAGAAGCCATTATTGGAGAATACGCAACATGCATTGTATTTGTGGACCTGGGAAATATTTTTTAATTTCACTGCCGGAGGAAGTCGTTTGGTCGTCGAGGGTAATTTTACATACCTGGTGGAAAGAAATCCAACGCGTTGATATGAAGATTTCAGGTATGGTTGTTCATCATTAAAACTGCTTTACTATGCTTCACTACTTATTCGTTTTTTATAAACTACAAAAGAATTCGAGAAAAACTAGCACTCAAAGTACAGTTGATGAGTTCGCAAAATTTGATTTTCTACGAAAGAATCTCCGCTGTACATCATATTGTATACCAAAGCAAAACAATCGACATCGATTCAGATCGAATATATTGATTATACACGAAAAATTGCAGCAGTCAATTTGGATTTATGAGAATACTGACAATTCGATGGAGTACATGGTACGAGAGATTTCCGCACATATTCCCCAACAAACACATATCTCTCTCGTTTACATCAATCAAATTATTCAAAATGAAATCGTGCTACACTGCGAGCCCTTCCATGTCAACTAGTCGAAATAATGTTATTATCAAAATCTAGCGTCCGTATCGTACCAGTTAGCTTCACACGTTATTATCGTCTACCAATGCCAGTCATGATAAGGCTTCATTGAAAAGCGACGCAAAACAATTTACTCTCGCTCTGTCAGTGTGATAACTGTAATGGATATGCAAGGACGAAGAGTGGGATGAAACCGCGACACCTGTGCGCAACCAGTGGCAACTAAAGGGTGTATCACATCAAATTGCATCACGGAAAAAACGCTGTAGAAATTTAATTTTTAGGAATTATATCTTCAGCTTTCGCTTATAATCAGATAAGAGTGTATAGATCACGTTGGCCATGCTTCACTGTCAATTTTTCGTAAATTTGGAAAAATGTCGTCGAACGAAAAAGAGCGTCGTGAATTAATCCTGCGCACTCATTTCGAGAATCCGGGGTTGTCACATCGGGACATCGGTAAGATGCTGGGAATCGTCCAATCCACGGTCAGCAGAGTACTAAAACGATACTTCGAGAACCTAACCATCGACCGGAAGGTGAAGAACGGCAAAAATGGATGCTCCGTCAGTGAAAAAGATCACAAGCGCGTAGTTAAGCAGTTTAGACGTGATCCGAGAAGTTCGGTCCGGGATGTCGCCAATAAGCTGAATTTGTCAAGTTCATTCGTCCAGCGGACCAAGCAGCGGGAGGGCCTGCGTACATACAAGGTTCAGAAGGCTCCCAACCGCGACGAAAGGCAAAACATGGTGGGGAAGACGCGAGCCCGGAAGCTGTACACCGAAATGCTGACGAAGCCGCATTGCCTGGTAATGGACGACGGAAACCTACGTCAAAGCGGACTTTCGTCAGCTGCCGGGCCTGTTGTTCTTCTCCGCAGAGGATAAATTCAGCGTTCCGGAGGAGATTCGCAAGCAGAAACTATCCAAGTTTGCTAAAAAGTACATGGTGTGGCAAGCGATCTGCTCTTGCGGAAAGCGGAGCGCCCCCTTCGTGATGACCGGCACGGTAAACGGGCAGGTTTACCTTAAGGAGTGCCTACAGAAGCGCTTACTACCACTATTGAAGCAGCACGAGGGCCCGACCATCTTCTGGCCGGATCTCGCTTCGTGCCACTATTCAAAGGACGTGTTGGAGTGGTACGAAGCCAACGGGGTCACCTTCGTGCCAAAGGAAATGAACCCGCCCAACGCGCCGGAGCTTCGCCCAATAGTGAAATATTGGGCGATTATGAAGCAGGCCCTCCGGAAGAACCCAAAAGTTATCAAATCGGAGGCGGACTTCAGGAGAAAATGGATTTCTGTTCAAAAAAAACTACAACCTGACGTTGTACAGAACCTTATTGACGGGGTAAAGAGGAAGGTGCGAGCATACGGGTTTGGGCTCGAAGTATGAATAAAAAGAAAATGCCAAAAGTTGTTTAATAGTTTTTATTTTACTGTCTAAAATTTTCAAAAGGATCGGTCTACTGGGCGAATTTCTACAGCGTTTTTTCCGTGATGCAATTTGATGTGACACACCCTTTATAATGGTAATGCATTTAGCTGTGACTTTGTTTCGACCAACCGAACTCTCAATGCTAATTTTCCCGCTTCCAAGATATCCAGATCGTTCTCGAGTGAACGCATCCGTCAATCTGAAGCTCGCATTATTCCATCATTTCGCGGTATTCAAACCTGTACACAGAGATCGTCATAGCTTCTTCCCATTATCACGTGACTGCAATTCAATCCCGTCTAAAAGCATTTCCTGTCTCCGATATCCATCATTAGCTCGATTTGGAAATCATACACACACACACACACATAGATGCACAGTCTCCGTCAATCATTCCGAGATTGGATTGAAAATTTACACGGTATGGAACGTGGAACCTCGCTGCTCTGCTCTGCGTACATATTTGATTTGAGCGATGCGGAGGAGAAAGCGTAAAAAGAAAGCAAATCAAATCAAATCAGACAACTCAACACCGCGACCGGAACCAAAAATCCATCATATATATTGTAGCTCCGCATCCGAATTATGGTTTACAAAATCCGGAGGTAGCTTCGCCGAGGGAGGCCCGATGTGCTGTTGCCGGAAAAATTCAAAATCCCTTGAACGCTGAGCTGAGCGCTCACCCTAACCAAGCCCTAGCACCAGAGCAATGGTCCGATTCAATATTGGAGATAGGTTTTGCGCGCAGCCCGGCGATGCGGCGGGTGACCAAACAAGTGGAATAAAAATAATTTAATCATATTTGCGGTGTCTAGCCTGATACCGCCCCAAGGGAAAAAAGGGTTCAGCGGCTCCACGCCCAGCGAACCATGTGATTCAATTTTTAATATGTGCGGTTCCTGTCAATCCGGGCAGATCGTGCTCGCTCATAGTGGGTGCCAAAAGTTTGTCAATTTTAACTGGAACCGGAATGACAGGTTACTAATCAATTCAGATGGGTTGAAAATGTAACTATCGAATCATTCTGGTTGATGTTGTGTCAGCGTTTCAGTTGCATCAGTTAATCAACCATAAAACATTCAGTTTGCAAATCATCTTCCACGATATTTCACAATAATATTGCGGGCGTAGGTTTCACTAAACCTCAAGAGCGAGACAAGATTTCTTTATGTTCAGCCTTCTTTAAGCTGAAATTTATTTCGATTAGTATTCATTCAGCATTGAGTTTAACTTATCTTACAATTCTAGCGGATATCCTTAACAGAGGATCCTTCCTGTTGCTGTGCTATTTCGACGAACTCTCCAGTTAAAGTCTGCTTCATTTAATATTGGAACACAAACAATTGCGTGTAGTTCAGTCATTTATTAACGAATTCATAATTTGTTTTTAATACAAATGTAGCATTTTCTTTACTCTTTCATAAAAAAAATTATTCATTGCTGTTTCGAAGAAATTCTCGTACTTTTCCCGTAATACGGCACATTAGGCGGCGCACACCCTTTTCGTCCACCGTTTTGGCGATTTGATTCCACCAGTTCTTCATTTGAGTCATGTTCCTAACAAGTTTTCCCTTTGCCTTACGCCTCCGCTTCGTGATTGCCCAGTATTTCTCTATCGGCCGGAACTGGGGGCAGTTTGGGGGGTTGAGGTCCTTCGGTATTACGCTGACCCCGTTCGTTGCGTACCATTCCATAACCGTTTTGCTGTAATGGCAGCTTGCGAGGTCCGGTCAAAACATTACTGGACGGTCGTGGGCACGAATAAACGGCAGAATCCGTTTCTGTAGGCACTCTTTTTTGTAGACTTCTGATGTCATTGTCTTGTCAGTGAGAAAGACTTTGGTTTTCTGTCCACAACTGCATATCCCCTGCCAAATCATGTACTTGCGGGCGAATTTATCCGCAAACACGAACTTAAATTTTGCAGGTACATCCCCCCGAGCCGTCGCCAAGTAAAATTTTTGACCTGGGATTTGCCCAAAGTCCGCCTTCACGTAGGTCTCATCGTCCATCAGAATACATCCGTCGAACTTGGTCAGCACTTGGTCGTACAGCTTTCGAGCACGGATTCTGGCCACATTGTTCTGCTTCAGCGTCCGATTTGGCTGTTTGCTGGCTCGGAATGACCTTATTCCTTCCCGGAGACGAATTCGTCGCACAGGCACTGTGAGCGGCCTGGAACTTATTGGCCAAATCGCGGTCTGAAAGATTGGGATTCCTCTTGATGGCCTTGGTGACTTTCCCACGCAGTTTCCGGTCGACAGTTCCACTCCGACGCTTCGAATGCGGCTTCCGAGCCGTCGTCAATGTTTCCTTGTACTGCTTGATAACACGCCATACGGTATTTCTGGGCATTTTAAGCTGTTTAGCTAGCTTAGATGCCGACAACAATGGATTTTCAAGAAAACTGTGCACAATTTTATCTCTCCGTTCGGCTTCCATGGCGGTTGTTTACAAAATGCTATCGTTTGGTGTTATGACATAAATACATGGTGAAAGGTAATGAATTTCCCGACACGTGGGTGAAAAAAGTTTCCAAATCCGTCCACTAGGAGCGCCACAATGAGCAAAAGAATTTGTTCCAATATTAAATGAAGCAGACTTTATAAACATTCATAAAATTAGATATGAGGCAGACTTCATTTTTGACGTAGAACTACGTCTTTCAGGAAGGGTGCCAAATCAAAAAACAGGTCACGTTTTTATGAAATAAAGTTAACGTTAATAACTATTTTCATATTCTCAAGCTGGAGAGGATACAATATCGTTGCTTGCGTATAGCCATGGGGTGTTTGCATTCGACACATACGATGATTCTCGAAGTTTTGGCATGAGTACCCCCGCTTACTCTTCGGTTCACAGAATTATCCTACAGATTTCTCATCCGTTGCAAGATCATGAATCCATTGGTGATTGATAACTTCGAAAATCTACTCCAGCTGACTCCTCAGTCAAGTATTATGTCTTTATACCATGAGTACCTTACCCACGACGTGCACCCTTCACCAGGCATCTCCAACCAAGTTTGCTTCCCATACTTTTGCATTTCCTCTGTCATTTTTGATCTGTCCATGCGACAAAAAATCCATGGAATACCAGATCACCTACGCTCCAATGTTATTCCGTCGATATTTTCGGAAAAATATGGGAAAGTTGGATCTGATAAAATGTTCTTTACTGACGGTTCATACATAAACGGGTCCACTGGCTTCGGCATCTTCAATGAAAATTCCAGTGCCTCTTTCAAACTCAAAGATCCTTGTTCCGTGTATGTCGCAGAAATGGGTGCGATATACTATGCTCTAGGGATCATTGAAACACTGCCCATCGACCATTATTTTATTTTTTCAGACAGTCTCAGCTCAATAGAGGCAATCCGCTCAATGAAAGTTGATAAACGCTCATCTCATCTCATCAGCACAAGAATAAGACATCTATTGAGTGTTTTGGTCGAAAAATTATTCAAGATTACCTTAGCATGGGTTCCCTCTCATTGCTCGATTCCGGGGAGAAAGCGGACTCGCTAGCTAAGGTGGGCGCTTCAGAAGGCACACTTTTTGAAAGGCAAACTGCCTATAATGAATTTTTTCACATTCCTCGTCAGGACACACTCGTTAGTTGGCAGCGCATGTGGAGTGAAGATGAGTTCGGTCGTTGGTTACACACGATTATCCCTAAGGTCTCGACGAGTGCATGGTTCAAGGGATTGAATGTAGGTCGTGATTCATTCGCGTGATATCTCGGCTTATGTCCAATCACTACAACCTAAACGCGCATCTCTATCGCATTGGGCTCGCAGCAAACAATCTTTGTGATTGTGGCGATGGCTACCACGACATCGAGCATGTTGTCTGGTCGTGTATCCGGTTCCATGCTGCTCGCTCTCAGCTCTCTAGAGCACTGAGAGCACAATGCAGAGAATCGGATATCCCCGTCCGGGATATCTTAGGTAGCCGTGATCCTGATCTTCTGCTTCATCTATACCTGTTCCTCAGAAACGTCGATGTCAACGTTTAATGATGTTTCCTTCGTTGTGTCCCCGTTTCATATCCCTCCTATCCGATCGATAAACTTTTACTTAGTCGCGGCAATACATACACACACTCCTTACAGATGCACGGGCCGAAGGTTGTGCAGTCCACTGATCATTCAACAAGAGCCAAAGGTTGTACCGCTCATGACAACTCTACACGAGCTGATGATTGCGCCGGCTAGTGACCATTCTATCCTGGATTCCTCGAGTCGAGAAAGACGCACCACGCTAGATATGGGCACCACGACAGACTAGGGGGGCGTTGCTGATTAATGGTCAGCTGCATCCCAATAGGAAGTATCCCGTGTCGGGCACACGTACAGAGCATCGAAGACTGCAACATACCAATTATGAGAACACTTGTAATACTAACCTCGAGCCAACCGCGAGTAATCGGTTACATATTACTAACATAGTTGTAAGACAAAAATTGTCAAAATATTGGACTCCCGGCCCCGTCAGGCTAACGCCACATGTGCCTTAATAAAAAATATATTTTGGGAAAAAAAAAAATTACTATTCACTGTGAACTGTGAACGAATTTTCATGATTTGCATACCAATGGAATCGGAAATTCTCTAAGATTTGTTTGATATGCTATAAAATACATTTCGCTAGTCTCTAAACGGTTTAAATTCATGAAAACTGAAAGAAACGGTTTAAATTCATGAAAGAAAACTGGAAAAATGTCATTTCAGATACGATAGGTGAATGAACTTTCGCGGTTTGAGAACTTCGTAAACATGAGATGTGCAATAATTTCAGAGGAAAATGTAAAATACAATGATCGTTTGACAATTCTTCCGTTCACATATTTTGGTAGTCCTAGGCATCATATCAAACGTAAAAGGACGTTCATCAAATTTATTTGTAACGAAGAACATAAAATATTACAAAAACTTCGAGGCATTCTTAAATAATATTCGAAGTGGTAAACAAGTGGATTGCATAATGTAATTGCGTAGTGCTACGTCGAAAAAATGCGGTCGTGTCCTAGATACAACCCCTTACATTTTTTTAAAAATTAATTCTATTACCCTTATGGTCGTCTCTTTTTGATTCCTATCTAATCCTCCTTTTTGTGCTCACATAAATTTCAAACGGAATATACAGTCTATCGCAGTCCATTTATTTGGTACGAAATATTTTGAATACATTGATTCTTTTGATGCATATTTATTACTCACACATTTAACTAGCTGTACGTGCAATAAATTTCCGAGAAAAGTTTTCTGCTAATTGTTTATTCCTAAAAATTGAAAACAATCTCTATTCTGGGCATCGCAAAATTGAGTGTACACCTTGAATTTCTCCGAACAAATTAGTTTTGTAAGTAAGTTTCTTTTCGAATTAGCGTACTTTTTTCATCAATGATTGGTGTCAACACTTAACCATTGCTTGGGCAGTGTTGGTTTTTGTTTTTTATTGATGTTTGCAATTTGTTTCATCAAAATGGCAAGTTAGAGAAAAGAAATAGATATTGTTACACGTACAATGATAATAAATATGAATTGTCGTGGAAATACATTGCAGGAAATAGGAGATATAGTCGGAAGAACTCACTTTCCAGCAAATAAAATCACAAACAGGTGGAAATACGAAGGAACCATGGAAAATCTCCCGAGTAGAAGACACAAACGTATCCTGTCTTCTGATGATGAACGAGTAATTATGCGAACATTGCGAAAGAACCCTATAACAAACATTCCTAAATTGACTACCGAAGTGGCCGGCATCATTGGAAGACCTGTCAGCGCAGATACTGTCCGGAGAGCAGCATACAAGAACAATCTGAGAGATCGTATTGGCCGTGAACATTATTTCATCTCAAAGGTGAATATGAAAAAGTGGTCTATAGTTTGCTAATGCATGTGTAAACAGACCTAAGGGGTTCTGGAACAAGGTCTTTTATACGGATGAGCCGAAACCCAATCTCTTTGAATCGGATTGAAGACAGATGGTGTGGATGAAACCAGTATCGGTGCCCCAGGTTCAGCATTTGGATCCCATAGTAAAACACGGCTGCGGTAGTCAGATGATGTTTCATACATTGGCGGCTTCTGGATCTGGAACGACGGAGTTTATCGATTCGGCGATGGACAAAATGGCTTAATTGATCTTCCTGAATTGAACCTGCAGTCTCCCGTTCTGAAATTAGGTCTCCCTCGTGATTACTACTTTCAACAGTGCGGGAATACCTGCTCTATAATGTCCCAATCAACTCAAAACACCTCCGCAATCACCGAACTTCAACACTATTGAGTATCTAGGGTGGGAATCAAATACCATCTGAAGAATAAAAATCTGGGGACAAAGCGGAACTCAAAACGACGATGACGGAAATCTGGAACGCACTTTCGTCGCGCGTGGTTTAGTGGCCGTCTACAGTGTTCAGAAATCTCGACACGGCGCTTGCAGAAAGTGCTGGACGCCAAAGGGGTACCATACCAGATACTAGGGGATTGATTGTTGTTGTCTGTTAACATTTCCGAACTGAATTTAATTTTCTATCTAAGAGAAACTTAATCTGTACACTCAATTTGGCTACGTCTTTATTGGAGATTTTTAGTTTGTATATGAAATATAAAGTAGAAATATGACAATTTTAATTTTTTTCTTATCACTACATAAGAGTAAAATGGATCAATTTTACGATGAATATGAGTCGCATTTAATTATTTACTTTTTAATTCCGAAAAACTCAAAAATAACAAAGCCGCATAAGGTGTATACTTAATTTTGCGATAGACTGTAGATTTAATATTCTTTCAACTTTCTATCTCCCATACCTTTTACTTTCCAAAATTTTAAATTTTTGGAATTTTTTTTTGTGATTTTGAACATTCTAAGTTTTACATTTTCTTTAATTTCGAATTTAAAAAATATTCAGAATTTTAAGCGCTCTTAATTTTCAATTTTAAGTTTTTTTTTCAAATATTCGAATTTTTTAGAATTTTGAATGTTCGGAATTTTTAATGTTGTGAATTTCCACTTTATGGTTAATTTTTTTCTATTTTCGATATTATGAATTTCAAAAATCGTTAGGATTTTTAAATTTTTGGAGCTTCGTGATTTCTGAATATTTTTCTCAGAATTTTTAATTTTTATTAAATTATTGGAATTTGAAATTTTCAGAAATTTGAATTTGAGGAATTTGCAATTCACAAAATTTTTTATTAATTTTAATGTTTCCAAAAGTTTCCAATTTTTATGATTTTTTTTATTTTTGAAATTGAATTTAAATTTTTTTTTTTATTGTTGGAATTTATATTAATTTATTTTTAAATTTTGTTCTTACAGATTCTTGACATTTCCGAAATTTTTAATTTCTTGAATTTTAAAATTTTTCAATTCAAAAATGGTTGTAATTTTAAATTTTCGGAATTCCCAATTTTCAGAAATTTAAACTCATGTAATTTATAATTTCCGGATATTTTTTTTTGAATTTTTTAATTTTCGATTTTTTTGTAATTTTTGGAATTTTAGATTTCTCAAAAATTTTGAAATTTTCAGGGGTCAAAATTCTGTTTTTTCTACGACATTATTGAAATTAAATTCAGAATATTGCAGTTTTTTCATAGATTCCTAGTTTTCCGCATTTTTAGTTCTAATAATTTTCAATTTTCGAAATTCTTAACTTTTCTCCTAATTCTGATTACCTAACGCTGTATTGGATTTTGGACCTTCCAGGTAGGAGAGGAGGACCTGGAATTTTCAAATTCTTTTTTCAATTTTAATTTTCATAATTTTGGTAGTTTTCAGTTTTCAGAGCTTATCGGAATTATCGAAATTCGAAAATTCCAAATCTAATTATGATCAGGAAACCAGATTTTTACCGCTTTTGACTAAAAACAACGCTTTCAGACGGCTTCTGGGCCGCAGGAAACCTGAATCGGGGGAAAACACAACACCGGGAAAAACAACAGTTTCACACAAGCACAAAAATCAAAGGACTTGTTTAAAAACAAATAAATTCCAGAATCCATGATTCATTGAAAAAAATAGTAGTGAGAAACCAAAGCCGCAAAAACACAAAACAGTTGTAAAAAAAAAAAATTGGTACCTTTGGAATGTATCAAAAAAGATTCGCATCAGATTGATAAACAAGCTCAACAAAACGTCTTTTTTTTCCTTTTGTTATGAAAAACTTTGTGAAAAAATATTTGTTCAAAACAAAATCAAACACAATGAAAAACTATGATGGTTAGACTCTCCAACCCCCTCTCTAAGAGGGGGGTTGCCATACAAATGAAACACAAATTTCTGCATTATTCGAGAATTAATCAAGCGAATGAAACCAAATTTTGCATGTGTAGGTTTTAGGGTGCAATAAATGTTTCTATGATGGTTAGACTCTCCGCCCCCTCTCTAAGGGGGGGCTGCCATACAAATGAAACACAAATTGCTGCATTACTCGCGACATAATCAAGCAAATGAAACAAAATTTGACATTTGGAGGTTTTAGGGTGCAATAAATAGTTCTATGCCGAACACTCCACTGCCATACAAATGAAACACAAATTTCTTTATTACTCGAGAATTAATCAAGCAAATGTAACCAAATTGGGCATATTGAGGTTTCAGGGTGCAATAAATGTTTCTATGGTGGTTAGACTCTCCATCCCCCTCTCTAAGGGGAGGGTGCCATACAAATTAAACACAAATTTCTGAATTACTCAAGAATTAATCAAGCAAACGAAACCAAATTTGGCATGTGGAGGTTTTAGGATGCAATAAATATTTCTATGGTGGTTAGATACTCCTCTCGCTCTCTAAGGGTGGGCTGTCATGCAAGTGAAACACAAATGTCTGCATAACTCGGGAACTAATCAAGCACAATTTGGAATGTGAGGGTTTTTTGGTATAAGAAATGTTTCTATAATGGTATGACACCTCTCCCTCTTGTGGAATGGAGAGGGGGTCTCATAAAACTGTTACACATATTTCAACCAAAAATATTCCAACCAAACATGACAATTGAAAATTTTCGAAAAACTCTGAAGGAAAAAGGGAAAATTCAGAAAATTAAATTCCCATATATTCTACAATTACATAGTGACAAGCGTTGTTAGTCCATTTGATGTTTGCGCTAACGAAATTGACCTTTGTTCGAAACTGGAAATGGATTTTAATGTGATGAAACGCACTCCTATATCGTCTACTATTTATACCAAAAAAAAAGGATCGCCAGATGTGTTGATAAGAGCAGAACTCGGGGAAGAAATTGTCCGATTTAGGGCTGTCTTCATTCTATCACATTTTCTGTATAAAACATTTATTCCATGTAACGGAGAAACATGTTATTTACATGTGTTTTACAAAAATCTTGAACGAGAATTGTGTCTGAAAATAATCTGATATTATAATGATGAGTTTCGTTAGAAATAATAGGAATTTTATAGTAAAAAGTAAATTCAACCAGGACGAATAGAAGATCAATCAATTAACAGTTCTGCGATTGGACTCATGAACTTGCTCATAGTAAGGAAACGTGAATGTTTGAAGGTATTGATAACAAAAAACAAATTTTGGCGGGACGAAGTTTGCTGGGTCAGCTAGTATTATATAAATTCCTTTGTTGTATAATTCTCGTGTAACTTTTGAGAGGGACCTGTCTGCATTGGTCGGTTCTCTTCCTCGGCATTCTCTCTCGTTAATAACTTTGCGATAAAAGGAGTGTAGGTAACTGTGTAGAAGGTAACTTCTTTTATCAAATAATGTTACAAAACTGGCGTCAAATATGTCTGCAAGGCCGTGGTTATTGAGAGAGATAGTCAGTGAGGAGATTCATATCAGTGCACTATGGTCCAGGAGGTGCATTTAAGTGGAAATTAGCATCTAGAGCTCGACAGTGATACTCTAGACATTGTGTCTTCTTTGAACCTTCATGTTGAGTGGCTATAAGACTGAACTGAAGTGATGCTGCTTTGAAGTCTACGCTTACTATATGCATTTAAAAATTGCAACTTGTTCATTTATATGCAAAAACTCATAATTTCAAATTTAATTTACTCAAATACAAAAAATAACACTCTTTTGAAAGTTACACCTTATGTAGAATCAAATGTGCTCTTTAAAATGCCATCGATAATTTTTTATTATGTTTGCCCCAAAAAGAACGACTAGCAAATGAAAAGGTCATGCTTTCGGGGAAAAAACATCAATAACTTTGAGTAGCATTAAGATACATACAAGTTATGCACCGTGAAATGCGTGGATTGGAAAGCTCTAAAAGTCATTCGGAGACAGTTTTGATGTAGAATTTTACATATAAAAGTTAGAGCAAAAAAACCTTTTTTTTCATGGTAGCCCTAACTCAACCTAGAGAGAAAGCGCTATATCGGTTATTTGAAGAGATAGAAAGAAATATTGTTCCACAAAGTTACTTAAAATAACCAGGGCTACAATATTGTCGAACTATGTTCACCTCTATCTATAAAGATAACAAAGTTAGATTTTTCATTTCATCGACAATTTTGGTCACCCTATTTTTGATAACATAAAAATGAGCGCTCTATTATATGTAACAACTTTGTCGAAGACAGTTTTTGTCTAGAGAATCACTGTCGAGCTCTAGATGCTAATTTCCGCTTAAATGCACCTCCTGGACCATAGTGCAGTGTGGATGGGTCCTTTTCGGGCGAGAATTGTTTAATTTCTTAATTCTTCAATTCTTGTATTATTTAATGTCTTAATTCTGTGAATATTTTTTTCTTGGATGCTTTTATTACTTCCTCATTGACCCTTAGCGAACGAATGGTTGGGACTAGCGATGGGCAATGCTTTGAATATTAAATTTGTAACCATTTTTTCCGGAAAAAAACATTATTTTTTGAAGAAAAAGAAACTTACTGCTACTCCTATTAGATCGAGGGTTTTTTAAAGGAGTTTTTTATAACCTTCTCAGGTCAGGAAAAATATTTATGTACTACGCACGATGAATAACGAAATGCATGACCGGTTCGATAAGAATGTATATTTTCTTCAAATCTCATTTCGGGTAATAGTTGAGACGCGCATTTTTTTAATCATATCACTTACCGCAGTGAATCCTGATTTCTCTTAACCATTCCCACTATTAACTATACCTTCCATGATAAACGCTAGGGAACCACGCTATAGAGGCGACCTTTCTGGCCTTCGGGCGGCGAATATCATACTAACATTCCTTCCTTTCCTCTGGTGACTGTAAGGACGTGGCCGGCGTCGTTATTGACCATTTAAAGCTCGAATCACCAAAAATTGCACAACGAGAATGATCTGCTAGTCCCAAGCGTCATTCTGTGGGTTATTTAGTGTGCAATTTGGTAGGTTCAGGTCAATCACGGAGAACAACTACGAATTGTACAGTCTATCCAAGCTCATGCTCAAACTCAACTTTATATCCCCCATCCCTTTTGTTTTTTTTCTTTGTTTACCCTTCCATTTCTACTGTCAATTTACAGCGATCTATATTGACGAATTATTTTATCCTTTCCGAGAATCACCCCCACAATTCTGCGATGGACCCATTGGTTAATCGCCACTCCCCGAATTGCAGATCCTCAACATTCTCGTTCCAGCTGAACCTTCTAGATATGACTGGTAGATATTCTCGAATCCATCTCCTCCAAAACTCGTCGGTTATGCTTTCGGTTATATTTTCCAACTACCGCGGAGTTTTCCTGAATAGTCGATAGGTTCCACGGGTAGAATTTTGACACCAGTAAAATTGCTCAAAATTAAGTGATTAGGCATTAACACCTCTTGATCCGTCGATTCTAGAAGAATAAACACTAGCGGCCGACTGTTAATCATCGTTCCAGCTTCGCACAGAATAGTCGTTGCCTAGCTCCTTCCATATGAGGTGCGGCAGAAGGGAATAAATCTCCACCTGGGCTGGTTACTGGTGAACGTGAAGGTCTGTTTTGTAGCGATTTCGACCTGCAGGTAACTTCAACTTTAACCAACGCGAATCAAAACTGATCCGAAGTAATCGAGTCCCATATATGTGAAGGGTCTAATAAACGGCGTTGTCCGACAGTCTGGAAGAGGTGCCACAGCTTGTATGGCAATTGTGGCTTTCGTAACTCGACACCAGATATAAATAGACACAAAGCCCTTTCAGGAGGTGTCTTGCAAGCTTATCTTCCTTGTGTACCGTGAGCTATTGTCCCCAGGCTTTCCAGCGCGAAAAAATCTCGCAGTTGATCGTTATATAGATCATCGCAACAGGTCAAGATCAGTGATATCGGCTACGTGGAAATCTATGGTAACTTCTAGAGTTTGATACGTACGAACGCTTCCGTAGACTCCCTAGCCCAAACGACATTCCGCTGCAATCGGTTCTCCTGAATGCCCTTGTCGAACTTTTAGCGGAACGCCTAGCCAAAGATCGTCTAACCCGATTAAAAGTTCGGGTTGTATCAAGTCATAGTCTACGAGTGGTAAACCTCGGGCCTACACTGCTAAAAGTGCGTGCGTTAACGAGTTTATGTTCAAATAAGCTATTTTTCCTCGTTTCCAAGTTGAACTCCCTGGGATTTCATTTCTTTTCGAGTGACATTCCCCATCCATCTAAAAGTCAAACATTCCGGCACTCTCTCCAGTCCTAGACGTTGAGCGATGGTGTCCCCTAGCAGGGTTAAAGGCGACCCTTCACCAATAGAGGCGAATATCGTTGCTGTACAATACGACGGGATCCATGCGATAGATTGGAAGATAGTCGAAAGTGGAATTGATCAGAACATTTACAGAATCAGCTGTAAACGAAGAGGGCAATGAGGCAACGACAATCTTGTACATCACATCCTTTCCAAGATGTGCATGGTCATCTGTCATGATTGTTCAAACAAGTTCTACACAGTCCTTTCTGTTGAACAATCTTGCATCTATCATCTACATTCCAGAATTTAAATTAGGAACACTCGGCCACAGGCCACCGTTCACGATCACAAACTGTGCAAGTTTTCCTCGGTGCGACATTCAATTCAGTGTTTGGAATTGTAGAAGTCTCAGGGTCTGAAGAGTGTGGTTGGATATATGCATTATCCCTCGGTCTAGTGCGCTTGTTCCTGTTTACGTTCACATTCGGTGATTCAAATATCACTTCGCTGGCCGCTGTATCTAACTTCGTCGTGAAACTGCTGGAGGTTCACAGCGTAGGAAAGAGTTCCTGGCGCTTATGTAGTGCCCAATCCAGCTTCAGAAAACCCAGTAGTTTCTTCATCAGTTCCTGCATCAGCATTGGGTTTGAACCGTTTGATTCTCGATACGCGGCTTGAAGATGATGCACTAAATTTTGAACTGCTAGTACAAAGTCTGTCACCATTTATAGCCGCACTGAATCTTCTTCACCAGCGAATGAATTAACAGCTCAGGTCGTCCGTAAAAAATCGTAATATTTCAAAAATGGATGGAACACTTGACGGAAGCATTAATCTTCTGCGCACTACCTCTAATGAGTAACATATCAAGCACCTTTGTAGATGGATCATATTTTTTGCATATGAATACCAGCACATAATTGCTCAAAGTTGCTGATAACTCCTTTCCCATTACATGACGGGGCGTTTAGTCTCCACAAGTCGTGATGCATGACCTGGGGTTGTTACACTGTTAAATTTGGAGGAGAACGATACGATGGATGACCACAACTGGTGATTGATGTAGACCAGCGGTACTCAACTTTTTGACGTGGGACTACGTCTAACCGGAACACAGAACATGAAGAAAAAATGAAAGATTTGGAAAACTTATAACTCGAATATTTCTTAATAGATCGGAAAGATACTTGCATCAATTGATAGGAAATATTTCTACACATCGATTACAATTAATAAAATGTTATTTTCCCTGAGATAAGCAAATTAATAACTGTAGAATGTCAAGCGCAATCTAAACGCCCTAAGTGATTGGCCCGATTTGCGGTTTCTCCAACACAGCCATTTAAACCAAGATGCCAGCGGAAAGTGGCTTTGCAAATACATGGAAGTTGGGGGACCTTTTGTTCCTGCCGACATGTTTTCCCTAACACAGTCATCAAAACCAAGGTATCTGGGGAAATTGGCTTTGCAAATACATGCAAGTTGGGGGAATATTTGTTCCCATCGAAGTATGTTCCCGAACACACCCATCAAAATTGATGTGCCTGGGGGAATCCGCTTTGCAAATACATGTAAGTTGGTGGAATTTTCGTTCCCATTGAAGTAAGTTCCCTATTAAGCCATCAAAACCAAGGTACCTTACATTACATGGCGTTTGTTCAAATTCTTCACTTACACAGCAAATATGTTGAATTCAATTGAATTCGAAAATTGTTTTTCAAACAATAATTTAATCAATACAAACAAATGACTACTAAACCAACGATAGTCCCACGTCAACCTTGCGATTATACGATAGATATAACCCAGCCATTTTTTTAGAGGGGTCATAAACACGTGTTAGTCATGGTGTCGCGGACCTCAAAAAAAACAAATAAATGAAGAAGGATGGTGTCTAAGACTCAACCACATTGTTAACCTAGACTACGAAATTATATCAAACAAACAAACATCATAGGAATTCAAGAAGGAAATTCTTTAGTATAAACAGTGCTACCAACTGACAAAGACCGATGAACGAATTGTTCCAGTGAGTGATGAGCGCGATCGTTTCGCGAAGCAATTAAATGCCAATTTGAGCAGATTTACAAATTCCAAGTAATTTTCCAGTATCTCTTAGCAAAAATACATTTCCAAAGCTCACAAAAGCAATGCACCAAAGAACACTCAGAACGGCAGCAGAAAATCCGAACCGAATCGGGGGTGTGGTTGATGGTGGCGTCGAAAGCGATAAACAAATTTTAACAGCCATTTTTGTTAAAAATGAGTTATTTTTCATGGAAAAATCGAAAATCGGAAAAATGAGATATCCAAAAACGACTATGTAACGCTTCAGATAATTAATTTTCACATGCCGAAAACAAATTTCAGCGATCGAATAGATCGTGAGATATCGATACCACCAGCTGAAAAATATGGTTTCGAGCAATACCATATCCCTTGAGGTGACCACATACTTTTGACTGTAACTTTCCAATAAAATCAAATATCGAAATATCCTTTTAAGACAACATTTCTGAGGGCATAAGCTTCCCAAAAATGCAAAAAAAAATCATTTTTTTCGACCTTCCAGACCGGTTTCCCCTTTAAATCAATAATTCGTATGTCTGATTCAATCATACATTTTGCTTTTTGCTTTGCACTGACGGAGATCTCCACCATGCTTACTTCGCGCTTACTTACTGAGAACGCATTTTGAGACGTTCTGAACGTACAAAAAAAAATAATAGAAAAAAATAGTTAAACAGAAACTGAGGTCAGGACGAGTACAATATTTATAGTGCTTTCACCGCCATCCGGCCATTTCATGCTGACCAATATTGAATTCGATGAACTTTCAAGCATATTTATAGATTTGATTAATATTTTTTATTATTATTATTATTTATTTATTTGACACTTTACCACTAAAATGCGTGGCATTCGTGTCATTTTATGATTTACATTTTTCATTTTCTCGCTGCATTAATTATAACTAATTAGATCTCATTGAACAAATTGCTATCTCTTAAAAAATTTAAAAGGGCTTTTTCTTTTTCAGTGTCATTAGCTAGTATTTCACTTAGGGATCCATTGATTCCGCATGCTTTTCTTATGGGTTCATATCCTCTGCAATCCATTATTATATGTTGCACAGTTGTTTGCACTCCACAGTATATGCAAACAGGTGGGGGGTTATGGTTCATTAGGTGTACATGGGTGAGCCGTGTATGCCCTATTCTTATTCGGGTTAGAACTCGTTGTTCGGACGCGCATTTGCGATCTTTGTATTTATTAGGTGTGTGCTTAGCTCGTCGCAACTTGGTTCCACTTTGATGCCATTCTGTTTCCCATACTGACCAGATTCTGTTTCTAATCGCACGTACAACATCCTGGGATGGTACCGGGATGTCAAGTTGTGGTTCATTTCGGCCTTGTTTGGCCAGTTCATCAGCTTTGTCATTGCCAACAATGCCAGAATGGCCAGGTATCCAGCTGAAGGTAATATTCCGTTCCTCTATGTTCTTTTCAATGAACTGTATCCATGGGTGTTTTGATTGACCTCCACTTAACGCATCAAGACAACTAGCGGAATCGGTAAAAATAATGACATTTTTATGTCCTCGTACATGTGATACGGCTGTTTTTAGAGCAAACGCTTCTGCTGAAAACACGCCACATATTTCAGGTAAACCGAAATTGTAACTATAGTTGCACATCACTACTCCAGCACCAGTTTGGTTATTCTCTTTGGAGCCATCGGTGTAGATTTGTTCATGGTCGGGATAAAAGCTAGAAACAAATTCCTTGAACTGAGGTAAAACAGTGATCCTGTTTGCGCCTGCTCTGATCTTTCTCCTAAGGTTGTTGTCAATTTTCGGGAGTGCTGCATACCATTCTCTATCTGAAACCCTTAGAGTCCTGCATACCTTCGGAAAACTCCATCCAGTTGCTTCTTGCAGAAGGTGATTTGCTCTTCTTGTTATTTGATAATCAGATGCTTCTTCGAATTTTTCCATTATACGAATAGTGAGTTGACACAGACGTTGGATAAGGGCCAAGCGAAATGGGAGGCAACCAGCTTCAGCCATTATGGAGATTATGGGGCTAGTTGGGAATGCACCAGACGCCTGCCGAACTACATCATTATACATGGGTCCTAAAATTCGCTCAATTGCTTCGATGTTGATGCTTGTGATTCCCAAGCCGTAGAAAAGCTTCGAAGTGATTAAGGCTGATCCTACTCTAAAAAGTGATGAACGATTACTCCTTTTTAGACGGTGTCCGAGTATGCGAAGAATGTTGATTCTTTTGCAACAGCTTTTTTTGGTATCGGTAAAATGTTTCAAAAAGTTGAGGTTTGAGTCAATTATTATCCCGAGAATTTTCATGCTTCTCACACGTGGTATTGGGGTCTTGTTGATTTTAATAGATCGACCTCGCATTCGGTGTCTAAGATGGCAGATGTGTAGCAGTTTAGATTTATTTGGAGCAGTGGTGAAACCTACGCTAGATGCCCATTCAACTGCAGCTTCAACAGCTTTTCTAAGTGTCCTGCGAACAGTTTGATGATCCGTTCCTTTTGCTGTAAGTATGACGTCGTCTGCGTACAGTAGGATTTCTACTTCATTTGGTATAGCGTTAAATATTGGTTGCATAGCCACAAGAAATAACGTTACGGACAGGATTGAGCCTTGTGGAACTCCATTATCTGCTTTCCTGAGGCTTGAGAGTGAACCATTGGCAGCCACTTGGAAGTATCTGTCTCTAAGGAAACTGTACAAAATATTCATCATGCGTCCAGAAATTCTCCAGCGAGCTAGCGTGTTAAGTATTTCAGGTCTGTATGTTGTGTCGTAAGCTTTTGAAATGTCGAGAGATATTATTTCGACGTGCTCATTCTGCTCGAGGGTAATAAGGGACTCTAGCTTAGCAAGATGGGAGTAGACTCCTTTGCCAGCGCGAAAGGCGTGTTGGCGTGGATCCAGTTTACCTGTGGATTCCAGTTCCGTAATGAGTCGTCTATTTACCATTCTTTCAAACAATTTACCAAGACAGCTAAGTAGCGTTATCGGTCTGTAACCTTCAGGCTTACTGAAGTCTGCATCAGGTTTTGGGATCGGAATTATGATGCCTACTTTCCATTGTGCTGGAAAAACACCACTGTCCCATGAAGAATGGTAGACGTTGCAACAGAGTGTAACTTATATTATCAGGACCTGTAGATGAACCTCCATGTCGATTTAGTGCCCACATTAGTTCTTCAATGGTAAAATCCGCATTATAACATTTGTTCGTGTTTGTTCGTTGATTGTTGAAATTGCTATCTTTACCGGATTTATGTTTCTTGCGAAATTTTTCAGAGTAGTTTGCGTCAGATGACTTTATTTGGTATTCATTTGTGACCATTTCTGCATTATTTTTGAGGCCCGTTTGAAGATTTAGAGATATGGTATTGCAACGTCGCTTCCCTTGTAGTTTATTAATGTTATTCCAAACTTGACTGGCGGGGGTATTGGGGTTAATATTTTCCACAAAAGTTTCCCAACTTGTTTGTTTGGCAATACGTATAGATTTTCGACACAAAGATCGAGCTTCTTGAAACATTTTCAAGGCAATACTTTTTTGTGGGTCGTCGTCCCTCAAGCGGCGGAGAGCTCTTAATCGTTTACGCCTGGCTTTAATTGCTGCTTCCACCTCTTGGTTCCACCAAACGACAGATTTTGGTCCTATTTTCCCTGTAGTCCTTGGAATGCTGGATTCTGCTGCTGCAATAATATTGTACGTGAAATCATCCACTGTTTGATTAGAACCAGGAAAAAGCGATCTCATAGTAAGCTGTTCATAGAGCGCCCAGTTAGCATTTTCAAAGATCCATTTCTCTCGGCGTTTCGGCTCATCAATTTCTGTAACAGTGTCTATTAAAATTGGTAGATGATCACTTCCTGAGAAATCTAATAGTATCTTCCAGTTGAATTTGCTTGCATGTGATGTTGAGCAGATGGAAACGTCAAGTGCCTGAGAAGCTCCCGTTATAGGATCAATGCGCGTGTGACAGCCATTGTTAAGGATAATCATATCGTTTTGAACTACTATATCTAAAATTTCTTCCCCACGTCTTCTTGTTTCATAAGGAGAGTTGTGCATTCTGCTGCCCCATGCAGTATGATGAGCGTTGAGATCAGCTAACAGAAGTAAAGGTTTTTGAATCTCCTTGATCAGGTCGTTTAACATTTTGGTGGCAGTTTTATCCCTTGGTGGAAGGTATACTGATGCAACCGTTATTGCCATTGGAGCATACAATTGTACTACAACAGCCTGGATGTTAGTTCGAATGGGAATTTGTTGGAATGGAGTTCCTTTTTTTATAGCCATACCAGCGCCTTGTCTGCCGTGAATGGAACACTGGCTCAATAGTAGGTCGTAATTGTCTCCCAGAAAGTTTGGTCTTATTCTGTAGTAATCTGCATTAGTTTCTTGCAAGCCTATGATGACAGGTTGATAGCATCTGGTCAACATCTGCAATTCCGGCTGGTGTGAACGTAGTCCGCATATGTTCCACTGAATAGCAAATGCTGGTGATTTTCTTTGATGTCTGATGGAATCGGATTCGGTGTCATTAGATGATTGGGATGTGGTGTCGTAACAAGCTGCATCTATATGCCCTCGAGCTTTCATCCACATATCCGGAGATGTGTTTGCAGATTCTACATTGACGGGAAAGATAGTGGTACTTAACTGGTCTGTAAACGAAATATTTGTTTCGATACTTGCCCGGGATTGCGAGCAGACCACGCCGACAGCCGCCAGGGGCTCATCGGATCGCTCCGGGACATCCCTGTTCGGGGTCGACGTGGGTGACGGTAAACCACAGTGCAGAGTGTTGATAATCGATGTTGCGGCTCGGTACTAGGCTGGTTGATATCCGGATGAGATGAAGTCTTGTTTTCAATTTGTTGGCACGTCCTGACAGATGTGATTCTGTTGGTGTTTCTTACAGTTACGATAGAGCTTTTTGGTGAGTTGGGGTGAAAAAAAGTGAGATTTGACTGTTTTGTGAATCTGGAAAGCGTTGAGATACTTGCCCGGGGTGGCAAGCAAACCACGCCGACTGCCGCCAGGGGCTCATCGGATCGCTCCGGGACATCCCTGTTCGGGGTCGGCGTGGGAGGCTTGATGCTTATCGTATCCGAATATTTGAAATTTATTTTGCTGCTTGACGGTTTGATTATGAGATTGTGGATTCTATCGTATTCCTCGGCTGTTTGAGCAGGACGTTTTGCTAGGTTGGCGGTCGAGCTGAAGGCTTGGTGATCAACAGGTTGAAGAAAGGCGTCCCGGGTCTCCTCACCTAGCAGACTCGCTTCCTCTTCTGGAAGTGAAAGGAGTACTTCACATTCCTCACTTTCAAACCGCATGTTGGTCTGCTTGGATGTGTCCGGCATAATTTTAGGTCGTTGTTGAGAGTTGTGATTAGTTTGGAGCATGTTTTTGACTGAGTTCATACAAGGTGGTGATCGTTGTTCGTCCATATTCTTGTCCTTGTTCATAGCAGGGTCGATTTTATCGTTGGTAATGTGTATTTTCTTATGCAATTCCTGGTCCATTATTCTTCTCGGTATCGGTATATGTGCTGCTTGTGTCATATTGGTTCGAGGAACGTTTAACCCGAGCTTCGGAAGGGGATATATCTATGTGTCGTTTACCACTTCTGCTGCGCACATTCATAGCATGTCCAGGTCTATTATTGTTATGCTTTTCAAGTTGATTGGTTGGTGGAGAGATAAAAAATTTGTCCTTTCTGGATTGCCTGTCCGTTGGTATTTTTGACAATTCAATCGTGGGAGCAGGTAATGAAGTTTTCAAGGATGGTTTCTGATGGTTTACTGGTGTTTCTTCAGGAGATTTTAATTGACTGTGAGGGGTTGGTCTCATGGTATTTTTCAAAGAAGCTAGTTCCTTTTCCAAAACAGCTACTTGATTTTGAAGGGCTAATATCGTTTGATCTTTGACGGTCAGTTCTTTTTTAATTTGCTCCTGAACAATAATATTAAATGTTTCTTTTTTACGTCTATCTGTGCAAATTCGCCTTGCCTCAGAAAATGACAGACCCTGATCAATTTTCATGTGAACAATTTTTTCTTCCTCTTTGTATTTTGGACAATCGCGCGAGGTCATTCTATGTCCACCATTGCAGTGGAGGCAGTTCGGAGGGTTTTCACATTGATCACCTTCAGGAATGTTATGTAGTTTTGAGCAGCACAGGCAGATTTTGGGTTTCTCACAGAACTTTTTCGAGTGACCGTAGAAGCCGCATTTGTAGCACATCATAGGCGAAGGATAATATACACGAACTTGGATTCGTAGTACACCAAAATATACGTAATCCGGAAGGGTAGTGCCACTGAATGACAGTACTAATAGAGGGGTATTTTTCAAGTTACCGTTAATGCGTTTCTTGATCCTTCGTACAGTGATTATTCCTTGCGACGTTAAGTACTGTTTTATAGCCTCTTCATCTTGTTCAATGGAATCTGGGTCATATACTACACCTTGAACAGTGTTGAGAGTCGGATGTGGGAAAATCTCAATCGGGGTGCCGTCTTTCAATTGAGTCATTTCAACGAGTTTTTCAACGGTAGTTTTTGAGCAGCAGCGAAGTAGATATCGCGAACCACGACCTTCACGAGATGCATGTATTTTTCTTGCTTCTTTAACTCCAATCACAGATTCAATTGAAGATCCAACTGTAAAGGGGTCCGGTAGCGCAATATATTGATTCTGTTGGCTTGAATTTTTTTGTTTCTCTGCTTCACTTAGTTTTCGACTCAGCACTAACACAATTTCTTGATCCAAATCGTTTGGACCAAGCATATAACGCGGTTTCCTTATTGGCCATTGTAGTTCTGTTGTGCCCCAAGCGGGGCCAGAGGAGCTACCGGCCATAAGCCGGGAGCTGGTGTTATGTTTTTTGAACTCTTCTCTATTCCAAATCAGCTACAGGTATAGTATATAATATTTTTCAACACTACCGAATATTGTTGATCGAAACCACTTGAAACACACTCAAAAGAGAAATATTTTTTTATATTTCTTCGAATTCTTCAAATATTAGACGAGGTGAAAAAATTCGACGTAATATTTTTTGATTTTTAGTGATTCCACTAATATTTGCAGATTTTTGTGCTTTTAATAATTTGGTGAGTAAGTAACAAACATCATCTATACAACTTTTATCGTTCGAATGTAATTATCATACCACTTCCGCCAAAGTGATGTTCCCGAATGTAACGCTCTCGTTTTCGAAAATTTAAACTTGCATCCCAGTACAGATGCAGGAATGATGTGAGACAAAAATACAGAAGCACTCTCCACCATACGGAATAAAAATCGACGCGGTTCCTCCACCGAACAAAATTGCACCACTGTGTGCGATATCTATCTTCCATTCTTCCTTTGTATCAAGCATAACTGCTGTGTCTGACATCAGCATTGAGAAACACTGCTGCCAACTAGCTGGAGCGAGACTGTGAGTTGAATAGTGATGTTCATGGTTTGAATTATAGAGGCTACAAAATTTCTCTGTTCATTCGCTTCTAGCCTTTAAAATTCCAATTTTGAAAATTTAACTTTTCTATCAGCCTTGAGAAAGGCTATTTGGAAAACCTCGCTGCCGTATGGTCGCTAGCTGGATGACTGATAAATCGTGAATGCTGTTAGATCGAGAATAGCTTGTTTATACACAATAAATTTTGAACGGACAGAGCTTAAATTGCAATATTTTCTCTATCCACATTGTTCGTAGAAGCTGCTACACTGCGTTTCACAACTATAGAACCACTCATTTTTTCTGAGTTTCCAGAGATATGTAAGAAGTCGGATGAATTGAAGTACAACAACTCATAACATAACAACTATCTTCATTTCAAAGACTGGCCATCTGAACTTTATTATTGTGTTCAGGCGCGAAACATTCAAAAAACAAAAATTCCAGTGTTTCATAACTATAGAACCAGTAGGAAAAACTCTCACTCCTTTACAAAATTAACGTCAATTTCACATGAATTACAATATGTTTCTAATTCGTAGGTCATCTTTAGTTCTTAACACGTTCGTCGCCCAACGCGACGTTTTTGAGTTTCTTGCAGAGCCCAACTTGCGATTAAATTATTAAATGAAGATCAAGCTTAGTTTGTAGATAACTTTTACATGATCTAGCAATGTTTGTTTCCAATTGAAGACGGATTGATGACAATAACACATGCCAAAGTCATATTATAGGGGTTTTGCAAAAAACTGCCGTACAAACCATCCGTACTATACAATAATAAAAAGTATAGTATAAACAGTATAATATTATGGCTATGATTTTATTATTTTTTTTTCATATCCTAGGTGCCTAGGTGCATTTAGGTGCCTATTCTACCAAATACCTTCTAAAAATCCTACTCAATTCGAGCGAGGAAAGTGTCACCCATATCTGGGTGACGGGGCGTCGAAGGTGTTAATCAGTTTAAATAACCCATTCGGGGTGGTTTTGACCAAGCTGCGCCATGTTGTAGTGTATATCCCGTTCTACGCAGAGGATACTGCTCGTTTAAGCTCTTCAAATCACTCCTGCTGCTTGTAAGCTGCATCTACTATTCGTACGATCACTCCTTATAAGTGTTAGATTGAGTTTTGATCTGGTAAATAAACTGACCAGTCCAGAATCTGAAGCCCCTATTCAATAAACCATGCTTTGACTTACCGGATGCTACGAATTGATGCCGAATTACCCAATTATCACGGTGTTTTTTATCCAAAACGAAAGTAAACGATTCTGAAGTACTTCATTGCACTTCTGACTGTACATTGGTGTTGATGAAAAGCTATCTGAAACTCCGAAAAAAAATTAGTCGTTCTATAGTTGTGAAATGTAGTATATTTCTATTTCATAATATGTGCTCTATTTTCTGATTTGGCATCATTACTGGATGACGTGGTTCTATGTCAAAAATATAAGGATTATTCCTCCATTATTCTCTTCCTTTCTTCAATTTGACGCATTTACTCTGCTAACTCTCGTTGTCTGTTATATTTTTCTTTCTTTCAGTTGAAGCTCTTTCTCAACAATCTTCATTTCAGCGATATGCAATACGAGTGCTAGATGTCACACTTGTGGGGGGTGCTGGGGGGAAATGATGCTTCATTTCGTTTGGATGCCATACTTCGCTCTGCAGAAACTGTGGATGCTCTGTCGTCTCTCTCCGAATTTATCTTAAAATTTTAGAGAATAACCTTAATGGAGGATCTTTCCTCTTACTCAGCGATTTCGACGAACTCTCCATTTTTCAATATTCTTAAAATTAGATATGAGGCAAATTTCAAAATTGTTAAAAATAAATTCTATAACCCCTTTTTTTCTAAATTCCTTTCTGATCCTCTTTTTTGTGTATACATAAATTTTAAACGCCATATAAATCTAACTTTCGTTCCACTATTCCTATTGTTTTTTTCTTTGTTTACCCTTCCATTTCTGCTATCAAATTACATAGTGTTTGATTACAGCGATCTATTTGATTACGACGTACCTGTAACGAGGGGTTACATCCTCACAAATATGACTGTGAAATTTGTGTTTTGTTTGTGTAACATGGTTAATTTTCAATGCTATTAGTGGGCAACAACGCAATCGAGTCTCGTCTGAAAATTTAAGTGGACCTTCCTGGAGCATTACTTTGCCTCCAGGTTTTGCTCCGATTCAAGATATACAGATTGTGCTCGGTTTTCATTCAATGAAAACATAAACTGAATGAACCAGCCAAAGTTCATCATTTAAATCATTTGACGGCATTTGTGCAACGATCGATGTTACCAAATTCGCCCAAACTGGAATCAGAGCACAACAATTGTATTTATTTGCAGTAATAGCACAATTTACCTAATGGCAAAATCCCTTATAAGCAGGTATTGAAGTTGGAATGTGCCTCGGGGTATTTGTTGTACGCGTTTTCCTCATCCCCATCTCTTCCTCCCACACCGATTTCTACCGTGATGTGGCATAATGATGTTTGCTTCAATTCTTATTACTCATAAATTTCAATTCAATATCGAAGCTTTCTCTCGTTCTCTATTTCGAGAAGGCATATAAAATATATTCCCATTTCCCCGCGGAAAGGTGCACCTCACGATGGAGATTTCGACTCGCTGGGGTGGTAGCATGAATAACCTTTTACGATGTTGATTAATTTACTTTATGAAAAATTGAGCGAAGCCACATATTGATTTATATTTAACTTTCAAAAGAATCGAGATAAAATATTTCCTGCACTGAATTTGGAAGATCATTTTTCATTTCACGCCACCCCACCGTTCCGTGAAAATCTTATGTCGGTTCCATTGTATAAACATGAATTTTATTACAGGTTTCGATTCCACCTACGGTTCTTCGGTACGTTTCTTCGTGTACAGTTTCATCTGCCATTCTCCAACAACAAGCCACGATGCTACCCGCGATTCTTCTATTATTCTCTCGTGCAATTTGCATGTCAGCTTTCGAACTTCATAGAAACTGCAATCCAGGTTGCATCACGAGAGCATCACAACGAACGAGCTATTCGATCGTAGAAACAAATATTGTGTGAGAATTTCGCCGCCATCCCCGCGCTAGCAGCGCGAGAAGAATCAGAAGACTTCTGTGAGGCAACCGCAATATATCGAAAAAATGTAAATAGCTTAGTCTCGTTTTTGACGCTTTCATCGTTCGTGTCCCGTGCTTTACAGCGCTCAAACTTGTGAACAGTTTTCCAATTTCCGATTTTGCACCTACCTACGGGGGTGGGTGGGGGAGGTGGACAACGGTGCAGGGGAGAAGAAACAGGATAACACATCCAAGGTAAGTTTGCACGGGTCGTGTTTACCTATCAATGGAGTACTCGAGGGCACCACCACCTTGAGCTCGGTTTTGGCGGCTTTGCCTCGAAAAGCAATATAGGCGCGAAGGTTTTGTGGCTGCTTTTATGTGTGATGTTGAAGCATAATGTAATATCGCGGAGTTATGGCGGATTTTACGAAACAAGTTCGGCGCTATATGAGAGAGATCTAATGAAATCAGAGTGCAACCTTGGCGATTTACCTGCTAGTATAGATTCAGTTGGGATATATCGTCACTCAGTAATAACTGAAGTGTATTGACCCAATTGAACGCTTAACTCTGAATCAATCCAATGATTGGTCTGTATTTTAACACTTTTTTTTTTTTTTTATTTAAATCGTTTATTTTTACAGGCTCAGTTACATAGGTTTAAAGGAGCCGAACTCCTTACTGTATTGTTACTAGTATATAAACATTTTTCCTTAATTCTAATGTTAATAATATAGGAAACCGATTACTCGCGGTCGACTCGAGTTTAGAAGGGTGACATATTTTCTTCAGGAAAAGGAGGGGATATGAGGATATATTGACAATGATCACACTCACACTCTCAATCACACTCTCAATCACACTCATCACACTCAATTCTTAAACCTATCTTATATCTAATATGTATTTACATTTCATCTTATTCTTAAGAAGGGATCCGATCTCTCACAAAGGAAAAGGAAAAGGAAAAACTAAGGGTGTAAGGACAATCACACACGAAGATCGATAGCTTTAAGGAATACATATATTTGGGACATGTAATCAAGGTCTAACCGAGCCAACACGTCTCTCACCGGCATCATGGGCTGCCTTCCTCGGGCCCGAAGGGTGACTACTAAATTCGATCTGGCGACAAGATACAGCTCGCACGACCAAACAACGTGCTCGATGTCGTGGTAACCTTGGCCACAAACACAAAGATTGTTGTCGGCAAGATTAATACGAAAGAGTAGCGCATCTAACGAACAGTGATTGGACATGAGTCGGGAGAAGGTGCGAATAAAGTCCCGACTCAAGTCCAGACTTTTGAACCATGGTTTGAGGCTAACCTTAGGGATAATTGAGTGGAGCCACCGGCCCAATTCATCTTCGTTCCATTTGTGTTGCCAGTTAGCGATTGTATTTTTACGGACTAAAGAATAAAATTCATTGAAGCGATTTGACCCTGATAAATATCGCCTTCAATTGCACCTACCTTTGCTAATGAGTCAGCCCTCTCATTACCCGGAATTGAGCAATGTGAAGGGACCCACACAAAGGTAATGACATAACAGCGTCTGGATAAAGCACTCAAAATTTCTCGTATTCTCTCAAGGAAGTACGGCGAGTGCTTTTCCGGCCTCACTGAACGGATAGCTTCGACAGAGCTAAGACTATCCGTTACAATGTAATAGTGTTCAACAGGTCGTGAGGCGACGCTGTCCAGCGCCCAGTGTATCGCTGCCAATTCAGCAATATACACTGAGCAAGGATTCTGAAGACTGTGTGAGGTGCTAAAAAATTCGTTGAACACTCCAAATCCTGTGGACTCATTCATAGAGGACCCATCAGTAAAGTACATATTATCACAATTGATATCCCCATACTTTGCATCGAAGATCGTTGGAACGATCCTCGATCGAAGATAGTCTGATGTTCCATGAATATCCTGCTTCATGGACAGATCAAATGCACAGAGGAATTGATGTAGTCAGGAAAACAAACACGGTTGGGAATATACGAAGAAGGATTAACCTGCATGGAGATGAATTCATGATATGAGCTCATGAATCCAGAATGAAAATTTAGCTAAATCAGCTGCTCAAAATTTCCGATCACCAATGGGTTCATAACCTTACACCGGATGAGGAACCGAAGAGATAATAAATTGAAGCGATCTTTTAGTGGGAGTAGGCCTGCCAAAACCTCGAGACTCATGGTATGCGTTGAGGGCATACATCCCGACGCGATACGGAGACAAAGATACTGAATTCGCTCGAGTTTAATGAGGTGTGTTTTGGCAGCTGATTGAAAACAGAAACTGCCATACTCCATCACTGAGAGAATAGTTGTTCAATACAACATTATAAGATCTTCGGGATGGGCTCCCCACCAGGTGCCGGTAATTGTACGGAGAAAGTTTATTCTTTGTTGACATGTTTTACTCAGATACCTAATATGGGCCCCCCAAGTACATTTAGAGTCGAACCAGACCCCAAGATACTTGAATGACATAGCATGAGTGATCGGTTTACCCAAAAGTTGAAGCTTTGGTTTTGCTGGTCTATGCTTCCTAGAAAAAACCACCATCTCTGTTTTCTCCGTGGAGAATTCGATCCCTAGCCCAATGGCCCAGGTTGAAAAATTGTTCAAAGTATCTTGTAAGGATTCTTGCAGGTCGGATTCGTTTGATCCTACGACAGACACCACTCCATCATCTGCAAGTTGTCTTAGGCTGCAATTTTGTGTAAGGCAATTGTCAATGTCGCTTACGTAGAAGTTGTACAAAAGGGGGCTTAAACATGAGCCCTGGGGGAGTCCCATGTGAGAGACCCGACTTACTGCCGAATCTCCGTGAGAAAAGTTCAAATGTTTCTCACAAAGCAAGTTATATAACATATTATTCAATAGAGGCGGCAGACCCCGAGATTGTAATTTGTCTGACAAAACCTCTATTGAAACAGAATCAAAGGCCCCCTTTATGTCCAAGAATACTGAAGCCATTTGTTTTTTTTTTCGGCGTAAGCCATTTGAATTTCTGAAGAAAGCAACGCAAGACAATCATTCGTCCCCTTGCCCCTGCGGAACCCATATTGTGTATCTGAGAGTAAGCCATTCGTTTCAACCCAATGATCAAGGCGAAACAAGATCATTTTCTCCAACAATTTCCGTATACAAGACAGCATTGCTATTGGGCGGTACGAATTGAAGTCGGACGCGGGTTTTCCGGGTTTTTGAATAGCTATAACTCGTACTTGTCTCCGATCATCTGGAACAATATTATGCTCCAGAAACCGATTGAATAAGTTCAACAAGCGATGTTTCGCCACATCAGGGAGATTTTTCAGCAAGTTGAACTTAATTCTATCCGATTCCGGAGCAGAATTGTTACATGAAAGGAGACCAAGAGAGAATTCTACCATCGAAAACTCGGAATCAAGATCGCACCTATCTTGTGGTATATCTCGAATAATTCTTTGCACTGGAGCGGAATCGGGACAAACCTTTCGTGCAAAATTAAAAATCCATCGATGTGAATATTCCTCGCTTTCATTGGATGAAGAGCGATTTCTCATGTTTCGAGCCACTTTCCATAATTTTTTCATTGACGTTTCTCGTGATAAACCTCCCACGAAATTTCGCCAATAAGCACGTTTTTTCCCTTTGATCAAGTTTTTAAATTGATTTTCAAGGTCCAAATACGTTTGAAAATTCTCAATGGTTCCACGTTTCCGAAAAGCTTTAAATGCATTCGATTTATCTCCATAAAGCTTGGAACACTGGCCATCCCACCATGGATTGGGAGGCCTTCGACGAATAGTGGAACCTGGGATGGGTTTCGTTTGAGCGCGAACCGCGCTGTCATAGATCAAACGAGAAATGAAGTTATACTCCTCCAATGGAGGCAAACCATCTCTGGAATTGATGGCTAGAGCAATCGCGTCCGCATATTTTTTCCAGTCAATGTGTCTTGTGAGGTCGTATGCCATGTTTATTGATTCAGAAGAATTCAACCCATTGTTGATAGAAATTTTGATTGGCAAGTGATCACTACCGTTGGGATCCTGGATTACATTCCACTTGCAATCTAACGATAGTGAATTCGAGCAAAGCGAGAGGTCAAGAGCACTTGGTTTAGCAGGAGGTTTAGGTACACGTGTTGTTTCCCCAGTGTTCAAAATGGTCATATTGAAGCTGTTACAAAGGTCATATATCAACGATGAACGATTATCGTCGTACGGTTCCCCCCAGGCAGTTCCGTGAGAGTTGAAGTCTCCCAAGATCAATCGTGGCTCAGGAAGGAGTGAGCACATGTCAACAAGTTGTTTGCGGCTAACCGCAGCTCTCGGAGGCCAATACAAGCTGACAATACAGAGGTCTTTGCCTCTGATGTTTGCATGACAAGCAACAGCTTCGATCCCTCCAATAGGTGGAAGGTCAATTCGAAAAAATGAGTGGCACTTATTGATACCCAATAGTACCCCTCCGTATCTGTCATCGCGGTCCAAGCGTATTATATTAAAATCGTGGAAAGAGAGATCATTTTGAGAAGAGAGCCAGGTTTCGGATAGAGCAAAAACATCACAATTGAGTTTATGAATTAGAAATTTGAATGTATCCAATTTAGGGATAAGACTACGACAATTCCACTGTAAAACAGTGATATCTCCGACCTCTCTATTTAAATTAGACATCAAGAGAGATAATCATTGCAAGGAGGGGCCATGTTTGCATCAATTGCTGCAAAATTATCTTTAGTACTGGAAGCATTGCGGTGACAATGGTTCTGATGGAGTCGGAAACATTAAAACACGTGAAGATTTGATCCACAAGGTCAGACAACTTTATAAATCCCGATTGGGAAGTTGAACTTGACGGAAAAACAGGGACAGTTGGGGTTTTTGATGTCCCCTCGAGTGCTGGGTCGTTCGAAGGTGAACTATCACCACGGAGGCCAGGAGGGACCTGATTTTGCTTATCCGCTGCACTCGATTTTTTGGGCAAGCTAACAGGGGGTATCACCGGAGGGACTTGTCCTTGAACTTTGGGAGTGGTCACATTTTTGCGCCGGGGATTCCCTTGAGAAATAAACGGCGTGCCCCCGTTAGCTGTATCCGCTTCCATTTCGTCAACTGGCAACGTAGCGAAGACATTGTGTGTATTGATTGGTTGTTGTTCTTGAGCCAGTGGAGAAGCGCCCTTCAAAATTTCTGCGAAAGTGCGTTTAGAGCGTTCCCTCAAAGAGCGCTTCTGTTTCTCCCAGCGAGTCTTGTATGTTTCACAAGCTGAGAGCACGTGTGGGGATCCCCCGCAATATGGACACTTATGCTCAGTCGCACTGCAGGATTTCCCCTCATGTTGTTCTCCGCAAGTGGAACATCGTTCTGACTTGCACTTTAGACAAGTCATTGGCTTTGGAATAAAAAGTCGCACGGCTAACCTCAATTTATCTACCATCACGTAGTCAGGGAGAGCTGAACCAGCGAAGGTGACTCGAAACGAGTTGGACGGCGTAAATTTCTTTTCTTCTCCTTCATGGGAGACTGTTCCGAGCTGGCGGCAACCCAAGATCTTAACAGTCGTCGAGGGCAGTTTTTTAAAACGGCCGGTACCTTCACTCGTAATGTATTCGCACGTCAAGCCCGTTTCGGTTATCACACCCTCAATTTCGACTATGTGAGAGGGAATGTAGACCCGATACTCAAATGTAAAATGCTGATCGACAACAATCTTGTTTGCGTCTTTTCGATCATTCACGACAACTCGCAATTTGTTTGGTCTAACCTTCGAAATTTCCGAAACGGAGGTATACCTTGCCAGATCTTTCGCGATCTGCATGACTCTCAACGCCTTTCCATTTGGCTTAGGCCTGAAGAAAACAACCCAGGGACCAGTTCCGGGCGCATCTTCTGGATAGACCTTTACACGGGGAGTGGGAATAACAGGGGGGGAAGGCGAGGACGGGGATTGAGAGTGGGAAGACGAAGGTTGAGAAGGAGCGGGAAGAACAGAGGGAGAAGACGAGGTTGAAGGTAGAGTGGGATCGTTAAGGGCAGATGGGAGATTTGCTAGTTTTTTGGAGGGAGGCTTGGTAGGGTTAGCTGACTCGTCCCCAGAAGAAGTATCTTCCGTATTTGGAACACGTTTGAGTGACTTTTTTTTATCACTTAGGAGGGAACTAGAGTCAGAGACCTCCATATCCGAAGGTCCCCCACCCTCTGCCATTTTAAAATTGGCACTTATATTCTAAGTATTTTTTTAAAAAATAATATTTCACAATAATAATAATTCACAAAAACAAACAAAAAAAAACTTATAATTAATAAATATTTTCTCTCACTATATTCAATCTTATTCACCTATGAACGCACTCCAGTACAGATGAACGGGAGCGTGCTGAAAGCTCGTTGGTGGTGGGAATGTGCCTACGACACCACTACACACAGTCGTCGGTGAAATCTTACCCGCACTGTCACTGTTGGCACGATGACTCGGCGAAATCTCCAATGTCGGCGAAGCAGCGACAAAACAAAAACCAATGCTTGGCTTTCCGAGGATGAAAGCCTCTATCCACTTGCAGGCAGGACACTTCACTCACTATCCAGATAGCGAAATGAACTCTTCAGCGGCAAAAAAAACAACAATCACGCGGTAACCGATAACGGAACTTGGACGCGACTTTCCTTCGTCTGGTTACTTCGGGCAATCGACGAAGAATGATTTTTTAACACTTTTGAACGATATATTTTTTATACAGTAGAACATTTCCATTGTGGAAAACGTCGCACAAATTATCCGCACCTCTGAATTTGATTGAAAATGAACGAAACTTGATACATGTATAAGGTTTGGAAGACTGAATATTCTCCCGGAGAGGAAAAGGGCCTAAGCACTTTAACATAAACATCATTTAAAAAAGTAGGTCGGAAACAATCGGTTATATAGAAAAAATGCTTAACATCGATGTGTAGGGAACTAATACGGCAAAAAATTATAAGGGGTTGTATCTAAGACACGACCGCATATTTATGACGTAGAACTATGCAATTATATTATGCAATCCACTTGTTTACCACTCCGAATATTATTTTAGAATGCATCGAAATTTTTGTAATAGATTATGTTCTTCGTTACAAGTGAATTTGATACCTGATGCCTGATGTGAATGATGCCTAGGAGCACCAAAATATGTGAAATTATTGCACATCTCATGTTTTCGAAGTTCACGAACCGCGAAAGTTGATTCACCTCTAATATCTGAAATGGCGATTTTCCCAGGCTTCTCAGTTTAAAAGTACGTTTAAGGGGAACATATTCCGGTCTGCACAACGACAAGCGAGTACAAAAGCACTCAACACCAAAAAATAGGCACATTAATTTTGAAGTCCGTGTTTGGAGAACATAGCTCAGTGGGAACAAAAATACCCCCTACATGCATGTTTTGACAAAGCGAATTCCCACAGGCACATTGATTTTGAAGTCCGTGTTAAGGAAACACAGCTCGGTGGGAACAAAAATATCCCGGACTTGCATGTATATTTGCAAAGCGGATTTACACAAGTACATCGATTTTGAAGTCTGTGTTGAAACGGTAAATCGGGCCTATCAAAACTTGGCAGTTAGGGCGTTTAGATAACGCTTGATATTTCACAGTTAATCAATTGTTCATCTTATGAAATATAACACTTCATCAATTGTGATAGACGCGTAGAAATATTTCCTATCAATTGATGCAAACATCTTTCCGATCTATAGAGAAATGATCGAGTTTTAAGCATTCGAAATACGGGTAGGGTTAGCACACAAACCGGCAGAACAAATATATGGGAAAATGAAAATTCTTCCAGTTTTCATGAATTTAAACCGTTTTATCTCTGATATCTTATCTAGCGAATTGTAATAAATAGGATATCAAACAAATCTTTGAGAATTTCCGATTCGATTGGTATGTAAATCATGATAATACGTTCACAGTGAAAATAGTTATTAACGTTAACTTTATTTCATAAAAACGTGACCAGTTTTCTGATTTGGCACCTTTTCCTGAAAGACGTCAGACGTTCTACGTCAAAATATGCACAGTGACAAAAATTTTGTTCTGGGAAAATATTATAAACTACAAATCATAGCCGAAATGATAATCACATCTCTAGGGTGTAGAAATTAAAAAATAAAATTTGTGGGTTAACTCGAAACGAGCATAGTCTTTTCATATAAATTAGAGCGAATACCTGCTATTGAATTATTGCCAGATCTGTTTATCCTGCGTTGAAAGTCGACCCCGGTGTACCCCGATGTCTCTGCCCAGATAGTTCTAGTAGATTAGTGCGAGTAGACTGTCTACCCGATGTTCTAGTAGAGATGAGATCGAATATAGTAAAACAAGCTTGATCTATACCAGGGATGGCCAAACGGTAGTCCACAATCTACCGGTCGCCCGCGTAGGTATACCTAGGCGCCCGCCAGCTGGTCTAGGATAGTGTCTATTGCGCAATAGTTTTAAACCAAACACAATAGATTAAAGGGCGAACACGAAATTATTGCGACACCGAAAATGTCATTCCAATTTTCTTATAATGTTTAGAATCAAACCAAAATTTTAGGGTAGTTTTATACATATATTTACTTCAAAAATCAAAAGAAAAGTTAATCGATGGAGCCTTGAGTGTAAAATAGAAACGCATTTTCGCTTGATGCCCTCCATCAAAGTCTTTACAGTGTCATCCGGTACCAGTTTCTCAGTTTTTTTTTTCCATTTTCTTAACATGTCCTTCTCGTCTTTGAATGTCTTTTTGCTCTTCCGAAGTTCCCGCTTCATTATTGCCCAGTACTGCTCCACCGGGCGCAGCTCCGAACAGTTTGGCGGGTTCATGTCCTCTGGAACAAAATGGACAGAATTGGCCTCATACCACTCCTGGACACTTTCAGTATAGTGGCATGTTGCCAAATCTGGCCAAAATAGCGGAGCTTCGTCGTGCTGCTGCAAGAACGGCAAAAGGCGCTTCTCGAGGCACGCAGATTTGTAGATCTCGCCATTTACTGTGCCCTTTGTCACGAAAGGCTCACTCCTCAGTCCGCAAGAGCAGATGGCCTGCCAAACGAGATATTTGGAGGCGAACTTCGACATTTTCTTCTTCTTAAATTTCTTCTTAAACTTGCTCTTGCCAGTGAAAAACTCCAACCCCGGAATTTGCCAAAAATCGGCTTTTATATATGTTTCGTCGTCCATCACACGGCAGCCATATTTTGTCAGCATCTTCTCGTAGAGCCGAGCCCGAGTTTTAGCCCGAGTGTTGCCGCTTCTCGCGGTTTGGGAAGTTCTGTACCTTGTATGTATGTAGTCCAGCTCTTTTCTTTGCATTCTGGACGTAGCTCTGCGACTTTTTAGCCAAATCACGGCTTGAGATTTGCTTTAATCATCCGCTTCACCTTTCCCTCCGTCTTTTTGTTCTCCTGTCCCGGTTTTCTTCCAGCTCCTTTGCCGTGGTCCAACGTCAACCGCTCCTGGAACCGCTTCAACACTCTGGAGACGGTTGAATAGTAAATGTTCAACATTTTTCCCAACTGCCGGTGCGACAGGTCAGGAAATTCCAGGTGTTTGGAAAGAATTTGTTCTCTCGACTCGCATTGGTTCACCTCCATTTTCGTTGAATCGAAAAACACGACTTCGAGTTTGACAGCATGTAGACAATACACATCAATGAGAAAGTGAGCAAAATTTGGTTGATTTTTACCCAATGATAAAAAAGTTATGCCCTGTTGAATGTGTCGCAATAATTTCGTGTTCGCCCATTAAATATCTCTCTACCCATTCCAGTTGCTCGACCATAACATGCAATAAAGCGAACAAATGTCACTAGGAACAATTTCAACGTTTCCTCCAGGCATATCACTGTTGAATGACTAATTGAAAATGCATGAAACATGGGAATTCAATAAAAACTCAATTTTTGGAGAAAGCTACGCCCTTGAACACTGCGATTTTTTATGAAGTATTGTTATTTTTACTATGATCAGTAATGTAAATTGATTGTGCAGTTAAAGAAATATAATCATAAATAGAACAGTGATGAATGAGAAATTAGAAATTTCTAAAATAATAAATATGTTGGGAATATTTGGTGAAAACTGTCGGCATAATGTTCCGAGCTGTTTGGTTTGCTTGTAACAATCCTGATATTTTGCTTTGAGAAACATTTCGGCAACGTTTCAAGATATTCAATTCGCAACACATGACGTTATAGAAAGAACTCGATTCGATAAGAGTTTATCGATTTACAAAATACGAAAATTTGTTCGGTGTGATAGTTATAGGGAAAAAAATTAACCGTTCAAATCAATTTACATAATAGGGGCCAATATTTCTGATAAAAGGTTCTTATACTTCTAAGTAATTGAGGAATATAATAATCATGTTGATTGTTTTTCATTGAAAATAAATGTTTTGTGTGTTCATAAACGAAAATTTCTTCTAAAAAATCAACGATTTTGATTGATCAGACGTCACAAAAAATAAAATATTACTTATCCATTGTTTAGTAACCGATGACTATTTTTATTTTATAAAAAAAATATCATTGAATATTTGTTTGTATGACCTATTGTTTTTCCTTTAATTAACCATCCTATACTCGAGCATACGGTTTCCCAGACCGAGAACCAATCGCTCTGTTTTAAGGAGTTAAGAAGAATGAATTAAATTACTATTGGAAATGAAGTTGAGAAAAAAAATTTATAGAGTTTTTTTTTCATTGAATTATATCTTTTTTAATTTAAATAAATGCCAATAACGCTTAAAAATACACAACAATAAAATTACTGAGACACGCACAGTCTGTGACACCGTGCGCTAGTATAAGAGCTATGATTTTGCGCGCGAGTACAGGAGGGTTGGAACTTTGTTTTATCGTCTAGTACTACAATCATTTTCTAATTACTTTTTGATACAGTCAACGTTGGTAGACCGCGTCTGTCTGTCTGTCTGTCTGATTCTTATGGACTCGGAAACTACTGAACTGATCGACATGAAAATTGGTATGTAGGGGTTTTTGGAGCCGGGGAAGGGTTTCGTGATAGTTTGAGACCCCTCCTCCCTCTCTAAAGGGGGGCTACCATACATTTTTTTTTTTATCTGTATTATAGTGATTTTCAACTCATTTGTGCCATACAAATGAAACACAAATGTCTGCATTACTCGAGAATTAATCAAGCAAACGAAACCAAATTTGGCATGTGAAGATTTTTGGGGGCACGAAACGTTTCTATGGTGAATAGACACTCCTCCCTCCCCTCCTCTAATGGGAGAAGAAACGAGGGGTCTGTCTTTATTCTATCATATTTTCTGTATCAAACATTTATTCCATGTAACGGAGAATCATGTGATTTGCAAGTGGTTGAAAAATCTTGAACAAGAATTGTGTCTGAGAATAATTTTATATTATATGGATGAGTTTCGACAGAAGTACTAGGATTTTTGACGGATTTTAGGACTACGTCTTTCATTCTATACCGGGGTGTCAAATAAAAGTATCGAAAACGAAAGCGTTACGCCGGAAACCGAGATTTTGAGCGTTAATAGCTCCTAAACAACCGAACGAAATGGTATGATAAACACTTCATTCGGAAAATAAAATGTCTACGCGTTATATACTTCTTACTTTTTCATCCAAAAACTTGTTTCAATAGCCATAAAATTACTTTCAAAACAGGCTATTGAAATCACCAATCGGTATATAAGCGAACGCCGCTCGGAAATCCACTAAGTTATAATTGAACAGCGATTGGAGCATGTTGTCGCTGTTGTGGTGAAACTAACTTCGTTTATCATGAAAGCGCTGATGAACGGTGTCACCAAAAGCCAGTTTGTGCACCTTATGCCAGAAGCGAATCCATCAGGAGGAGAGTGATGCCATAAACGGTTCCGCTTGAGACATCGGAGCAGCCACCACACACACATACACGCGAGGAACTATTTTCGTTTGGTTGCCATCGAGAAGATTCCGGAAAGATATCATCGTTGCTAAAAAATAATCTACCAGTTTCCCTTGGAATTGAAAAATACATTCAAGCAAAAGAGTTTATTATGTTTTCTATCCATATAATACTGCGACCAAATACATTTGGTTTTGTGATTTTTCAGTCAAGTGCGATCAACGTAAGACCACGTCTTTCGGCAATTTATTAGAGATGCAAGGAATCTTAAGAAGGAATTCCCGCTATACGCGCATTGCCAAACGGTGTTTACTCAACAATTCCTCAAACGAGAAATGGGTGTTGTGAGAAAGGATGAGCGAACGCAAAAATTATGTAGACTGATTTGATGCAACAGATATTTTATCTATTAGAAATGGAATAAAAATCATATCACAATGCATGTATTATGTATTATACAACTTCCGTGTGAGTGCTTCTTTTGCTGAATATTGTGCCTTCGACGTAACGCTCTCGTTTTCGAAGTACCCCAAATATTCATTTATTTTATTCATTCAGAATTGATTCAGATGCAACTAAAAACAAATGATCACTAAATCAACGATAGTCCTACTTCACCCTTGCGGTTATACCACAGATATAACCCACTTCCTGTTTTATAATATGTAGACGGTATTACAGTTGAATTGGGTGTGCTGTCATATAAAAACATATTACAATATGTATTATTTTGTATTACAATATAGAAAATGTTGAAATACAAACATATTTCAACGCCGTTTCGATTTCACCTACACCCAAACTAACGTTGACGGAAAACATATCATCTTCGGCATCTTCGGTGTGCTGAAGGGTGAAATGAACGAATACAAGCACCTTATTCAAAAGCTTTAAAATGTTTGTATATATGGGAGCAGACATCTGTTTCTCTCTGATTGAACGTCGACTTTTGAATGTATCAAAAAAAATCCAAACGATGTCAACGGGGATCGAGACCGAACCAACGCCGGCTGGAATGCAAGGCTGTTGTCCACGACCACGCTGTAACATAAATGCGTGATAATATTACACCTCATTATAAAATGAAGTTGGAAAGTATTTTCTAAGGAGGAGTGCATAAATGTGAATGTATATCCTTCTCGATCTGGGCCGTGTAGGGGAAATGGGGGCATAGTGGTCACCCTAAGGAATATGCCCATTTCCAGCGCCCACATACCGATTTAATTCCCGTTTCTCGAAGAATATTATAGTTCAACTCATTGTTCTTCAAGAGAAAAACGGCTTTTACTATAAAAATTCAAAATAGTAGACTTTTCATCATTAGGAAGAAAAGTGAAAAATCGAACTTTTTTTTTGCTTGGAGGTAAAGTGGTCACCTAGTGGGGGCAAAGTGGTCAACCGCCCATATAAAGTTGAATGGGATAGATTTATGCGTTTTTTTCGTCCAAATTTGTTCAAATCATATTTTTTATACTAGGTACGTGCATGAAATAAGCTTGGCCTATTCATCTAGAGCCCCAATTTAAATTTTCTCTTGCATACAAAAGCGTAGTAAGAAACACATAACGTTTCGCATAATGAGGCTTGGTTTAGTTGGAGTGGCATATTTATCCAGGGTCAAAGCCACAAAAGGATCTTCTACAAGAGCAGAATGTGATGAGGTATATCAGCTTTAGTCAACAGAACATTGTAAGTTGTTATTCACCTATGACCACTTTGCCCCCAAACATGAAAATAATGTCTATACTAATTAATCGTTGAGATTAAACAAAATATCTGTTCACCTCTCCTAGAACATGTGAACAGTGGTCCAAACTGATAATTTGTCCAACATATCAGATTGAATAAACTAAATTTCACGAGGAATTCCTTAGATACCGTGCGCACAGA